>NW_014554894.1:0-2500 GCF_001313825.1 Dinoponera quadriceps | reverse complement strand
AAAACAATTGCGAAACTGAACGAACTGGAATATGAAGTTTTGCAGCATCCACCATATTCACCGGATCTCTCGCCGACCGATTTTCATTTTTTCAAGCATTTAGAGCTGTTTTTAAGAGGCAAACACCATGAAAATGAAGACAGTCTAAAAAACTCGATATCAGAGTTTATTAATTCTAAAGACCAAAATTTTTTTAAGACAGGCATCTACGCTTTAAAATCTCGTTGGGAGAAGTGTATTGAAGCGAATGGAGCATACTTTGATTGAATAAACAGCTTTTGAAGAAAGATATACAGTTTTATACAATCACTTAAGAATCCGACATTTCATATGCACCAACCTAATATTATCTGTCTCTCTGAGACGAGAGTGCTTCCAGAATTCACTCCTTCTTTTATTTCTTATATTCCTTTCTTTTCTCCAAGATCTATCATGGTGGATCTATGATTCTGGCCCGCAAAAACCTTCATGCTACACCTATTACGTTCCGTTTCTTTGACAAGACTAGTTCTTTAGATATTGATGTAGTTGCTCTTAAATTCAATCTGGTGAATGATGATACATTCGCAATATGTTCTCTTTACTCTCCTCTTTCATCAGGACATCCGGATGCTCCCGCCTCCTTTTGGGGCAATCTCTTCGCACAGCTCAGGAGATTTGATCGGTGCTTCATCGGGGGTGATTTTAACGTCCATTATTCTTTATAGTTCTCAGGTGCTTGTTCTTCTCCGGACATATTAGATTTTCGCATCGAGCGTGCTGCGTCTCTTTACGAGTATATATGTTTAAATGACGGTAGTTATACACGGTCTTCCCCTTCAAGAGGTCTTTCTACTGTCATTGATATTTCCTTTGTTACTCCGCCTTTAACAGCGTTTTAATCTTGAAGGGATTTGAATCACTCTTATGGTAGTCACCTACCCATCATCGTTGAACTTCAAAACTTAAAGCCCTAGCCGGTCCCCTGCAGACCTGCGCTAACCTTGGGACAAGTCGATTGGTCTAATTTCTCGCTTAGGATAGCTGAGTCTGTATCTAACAAAGATTCCTCTAAACTTAATTCTGAATCTTACCTCGGTTTTTACAACGAGTTTACCCAATCGATCATTACTTCTCCCTTTAATTCTGAGGCATATCAACGAAAGTCCAATCATTATAAGTCAGAGCTCCTTGCCATCTGGTGGGACGAGAGATGTTCGTCTCTGTAGAGGTCGTCGAAAGAGAAATTTGCGTTTTGCTTACTATAGTAGTCCTAATAATACTAACCTTCTTACCTACTTTGGAATGATAATATTAGCATTCCCGTTTTGGATCACGTTTTCATCTTAGCCGTCAAAAATCAGCTTCACTGCAGTTTCCGAGATAAGTTTTTTACTCAAATCTTTTACAATAGGTGAACTCAACACCGCCTTTGCGGAAACCCGGAGCCGGTCTGCTCCGGACCCGGATCTCCTTCCGAATTCTGCTCTCTCACATTTTTCAAACAAGGTTAGATTGTATTTTCTCAAAATATTCAATATGCTCTTTAACTCTGGACGGTTCCCTTTGGAATGAAAGAGTTTCCATGATATGATTTTTTATATGATTTTTTCTTCCTAAAGCCGACAATAAAGGCTTCAGGCCAATTTCCTTGGCCTCTACAGTAATTAAACTGTTCGAATGACTCATTTAATTCCGTTTCGAATGGTGAGCCTAAATATCTCCGATACCCACCGAACGGAGAACCTAGGTATCTTCAATAATACAGTTCGGCTTTCGAAAAAGCCGCTTATGGGTAGATAACCTATTCCTTTTTTATTTTGATCTTAAACTTTCTTATTACAAAGTCTTTCGACTGTTGCATCTTTTATTGATATCCGTGGTGCGTTTGACAATGTTAATCCTTTAATTCTTTTGTCTATTTTGTTTGAGTTTGGACTGTTCATTAAAATTAACTTTTTAACTTTTCTTTCCTAAATATTAATTAACAGATCTGTCACGGGCTATCATAACGGCTCTAACCTCGGCACTAGAGAAGCTTTTCTAGATGTTCTGCGAGACTCTGTTCTGTCGCCCTGCCTTTTTAATATATACATTTCTCTTATTTTAGGCATTCTGCAAGATGTTGTAAGGGGCTTATGTATGCTGATGACTTGGCAATATATGTCTCGGGTAAAAATCTTGATCCGTTTTTCTAGGTCCTGCAGGATAACCTGACAAGGATTGTGGATATCCTAAAGATTTTGAATTTATATATATCCCCCGAAAAGTCAAATATTTGTACATTTCCCAATCTAAAAGTTTATAAACTCAATCAGTTAATTAACCAGACCGGTTATCAGATTTAGTTAGATAGGTTTCCCATATTAATAATATCTGTTGTTAAATTTTTAGGTGTTCTTTTTCACTCTATCTTTACTTTTAGACAACATATTTATCAATTAGATTGTTCTGTTAAGAAACGTATTAATATACAGTGAAAGTTCCTTATTCACGGTTTCCTTATTCGCGTTTTCACTAT
>NW_014554893.1:0-1026 GCF_001313825.1 Dinoponera quadriceps | reverse complement strand
ACTCAAATATATTCGTATGATAATACGAATGTACCTTGAAAACGTCTCGAAATGGTGGAAAATCAATGCGTTATAACAAATCTACTAACGAAATCCATGACTTTAAAATGTATCACTTATTATAACGTAGATATTAAAGGAGGCTATACCTATAAATACTGTAATACCTTCTTTTCTTGTTTCTTTCCGAGTTTCGCGCGTACATGCGACTTCATCGTCGCGCATTCCGTGGCTCATCCGTGAGAAGGGATTAAAAACACCGCGCGAACTCGTTTCTTCCACACTAGGCCCGATTTTTCCCTCCGCGCGCGCGAGAGAGAAAGTGACGCGAGCGTACGATAGGGGGGAACGCTGGAAATGCACAATCATTCCTGGGGTGACTTCGGGATTTTACGTCGAAGTTGATGTTTATTCGTTCCTTCCGCCGGGAAGGTTAGTCCGGCGGTTTTCCTTACAACGGAAAACCGTGAAGGTCCAAGGGCGGATTCTCGGAAGCCGCGAGAGCCTGAAAGTCAGTTCCGCAAACTTCATTTCATCACACACGTACGGAGAGAGTGTGCGGCGATCGTTGGATCTCAATATTCCCGGCGGGCTCGTGCTCTAATACACGTATATTCATAAAAAGCTTTCGAAGGAGCGAAATAAGATTCGATTTTTTCGCCGTTCGCCGCACCCCCGTCGCGTTTTGTAACTATTAGAGCCTCCGTTGCCGAGAGGCTCGTCGACGCTCTTGACAGCGCGCCAGGAAATTTTACTTTTTATGCGAGGCTTATGCCGAGCGTCGAAGGCGCTTCGCGTATTAACGAAATAGGATTTATGCGATTAGATTACGCGATCCCGCTCGCTCGTTGATACGTGTTGTAAAATAAACGCACGCGTTACCGTTCTCTGTGCGATTTTGTCTAACGGATCTATTTGCTGGGAGATCTATTGTCCGAAGGTGTGCAGACGAGGGTTCGTGGCGCAAACTATAAATAAGGAGAGATGTATTACTTCGCACTCAAGGGTTACGAGAGGACGCTCGAG
>NW_014554892.1:0-433 GCF_001313825.1 Dinoponera quadriceps | reverse complement strand
GGGTGTCCTATTGAACTGCTGCAAGCCTAAAAGTTGCCGGATTCCGTCCAGGAGCGAACAGGCGA
This sequence comes from Dinoponera quadriceps, assembly GCF_001313825.1. Classification (NCBI taxonomy): domain Eukaryota; kingdom Metazoa; phylum Arthropoda; class Insecta; order Hymenoptera; family Formicidae; genus Dinoponera; species Dinoponera quadriceps. Next base: position 368 of record NW_014554892.1, on the reverse strand, counting down.
CAAAGCGTCATAAGAAAACAATAACCAATGCAAGGTCCCGCGAACATCCGCAAAACAAATGATTCGGCCGAAGGAACTAATCAGGAGCCGCGTAGCGCGATAGAACCCTGAGGCGGTTATTTCTATTAAACGGGAGGAGCAATGTTCGTCACTGTGCGGCCCGTATGCGTTCGAAGCAGAAGTGCGAAAGAGCGAGCAAACAAGCGAACGAGCGAGCAAGCGTGCGAGAACCAGGACCGTAGCTGTGCCCAGGAAGGAGCCCTGGAGAGGAGAGGCAAGCTTCCGGTGGCGAGTGGGTGAGCGAGGCCTCATACAGTTACAAACTAAAAGGTCGAGTCGCAATTGAATCCGGAGAAGTAGTATTGCAA
>NW_014554891.1:1187-1416 GCF_001313825.1 Dinoponera quadriceps | reverse complement strand
TTTTATTATAACCTTTTGTATTACAAACAATATATATATGTCTTATTCTACAAACATAAATGAGTAATATTTTCTTTATTATTTCAAATGAGTGCTACATATAAAAAAAATGCGTAGAAAACTATAGCGGTATATTATAATGTCCCCATGGAAACGTGTCGATCGAGTCGGGTATGATATATCGTTTGTCGTCGTATGGACTTAGAGCGATTTTTGTTTCAGACACTGT
>NW_014554891.1:467-968 GCF_001313825.1 Dinoponera quadriceps | reverse complement strand
TGGAAACGTGTCGATCGAGTCGGGTATGATATACCGCTTGTCATCGTATGGACTTAGAGCGATTTTTGTTTCAGACACTGTAAAGACTTGGTGTAATTTCGATCTTATATACGATTGTTGACGACTTTTTTCGACTTCATCTCTCAAACATTGTGTATAATCGTTAAAGGTTATCGTTCGCGCTATGACGCTACTTTTGACACCTTTGGCCTTTTTCGTATCCTTTTTCCCGTCTACTCTCAGCGCGTACATCTTCGCTCTAAGTCCGACGAATTCTGTCATTATAGCTCCGTTATTTTCATCTTTCATCAGACCCGGAACCTTCTTATTTACAAGCGGTATATCGTACGCGTTGTCAGCGAGATAATCACTCGTATCGAATTTATGAATATCGCGTTTCATGTGCGTAAATGTCTTCGCGTTCTATGTGGTAAATTAAAGAGTCGGTGTCTGTGTACATAATTTTACATTTTTCGCGATATAAAGGAGACATGTACTCGT
>NW_014554891.1:0-416 GCF_001313825.1 Dinoponera quadriceps | reverse complement strand
TGTTGAATTTCACTTCGAGTTTCCGTAATTCGACGGCAATTAAGTTTTCGGTGAAAATGCTTCGGCTATGAAAATTTGGTTTCGCGATGATTGCCTCGGCACCGTGCCGTCCATCCCATTTTGTCAACAGTTTTACATCTACATGATTGCGTACATTTTCCATCGTTTTTCCAAATACAGCATTGTTCATCAATTTATACAAATTTTTCTCGAAATTATTCGTCGCTTGTGTTCTAAACTGTGTATTTAGTTCAATGTAATCGCGGAGCCACGGAGATTGAGCGAATTGGAGTATACGGTGTATCTTTGTAATGCGAAGACCGTGACGCGTGCACTGCTGCAGGTTACGATAATGAATAACATAATACTGCTTATCGTATAAGGTTGCCAATAACTTATCCTGTCTTTTACCGGGT
>NW_014554890.1:0-461 GCF_001313825.1 Dinoponera quadriceps | reverse complement strand
GACGCACGTGGAGATTCATCTATTATTCGTTCGGTTCCACCCTAGAACGGCCGAGACATATCAAGCTTTCTTTGTACGTGACCTTAACAGTGCCAAGTTGGTCATAATGACCAACAGGATCCCTCGTAATCGGTGTAATCTTCAGTAATCTAGGTTGTAAATATTGTATGTGACTAGGATGTTATTCTATTCGCGGCAAAATGGTCCAGAACGGTCTTTTTTTTTTACTTCCGCCTTTAAAAAGCCTATATCTATTGCTTCCTCGCGATCATTCGTGGCGAACATTCAAGTCTGTCGTCTTCTATAAATGGCGATTTTGGCTTGCGGTGAATGAATGGCATTTTTTGATAAACTCGAAAGAATACTTTCCATTTTCTACGGTTGTCACCCCTCGTACTGTACTCTTTTTTTTTTTGTCCTTAGAGAGACTCTCAGAAGGGAGATGTTGGTTCTCAGCACCT
>NW_014554889.1:3136-3376 GCF_001313825.1 Dinoponera quadriceps | reverse complement strand
ATCGGCAGGCGCTATCCAAAACTCCCGGCGTGAGGACGAGGGCGGCGAAGGGCTTGAAAACTTTCGAGGTTGTAACTCGATTTCAGAGATTGTTCTATTGGTAGTGAGTGCCAACCGGCAAAGTAAATTGGAAAGTAATTGCATAAGATTAGTAGCGCCGAGCGCGGAAAGCACTCTGTCGGTTACTTTCAGTTCAATGAGTCTCAACGACTTTACTTTGATTCGATCACTCTCTCTCCC
>NW_014554889.1:2291-3045 GCF_001313825.1 Dinoponera quadriceps | reverse complement strand
GAAGACTCACGACGTAGAAAGTGTCTAAATACCATTGGTGCCGCGTTTCGCGAAACAATAGACGCGTCGGGACTGACCAGTCGCTATTCTATCGTTAAACGCTGCTATATCGAGACTCGGCACAAGCGAGCTGCGCGAGGCAGGATCGGCAGGCGCTATCCAAAACTCCCGGCGTGAGGACGAGGGCGGCGAAGGGCTTGAAAACTTTCGAGGTTGTAACTCGATTTCAGAGATTGTTCTATTGGTAGTGAGTGCCAACCGGCAAAGTAAATTGTAAAGTAATTGCATAAGATTAGTAGCGCCGAGCGCGGAAGGCACTCTGTCGGTTACTTTCAGTTCAATGAGTCTCAACGACTTTACTTTGATTCGATCACTCTCTCTCCCACTATCTCTTTCATTCTGCCTTCGATTCTACCCTCCTCCCAGCTTTCCACCTACTCCCTCCCCGTGCCGCCCTGTCTTTCCGTAGTCTTTTCTCACCTCCGCGCACTCACTTTGTGTTCCACATATGTTTCATCGGGCTAATTTGTTGAGATACCGCTTGCCAATATTTCAGTCCTTTCTACCTCATTGGCTATTTGTAAAGGGGAGCGCTTGAACCGCGGTCTCAAAGCGGATAATAGCTTTCCGGCTGCTTGCGGCGATGCGGAGAGATTTTCGAATGGCTCACGCGCGCGGAACCTACTTTTGTCCATCCCATTGTGCGGATTTCGTAGAAACGTTATGTGGGATAATTGATGAAAGGAAATATCCG
>NW_014554889.1:0-2246 GCF_001313825.1 Dinoponera quadriceps | reverse complement strand
AACGACTTTACTTTGATTCGATCACTCTCTCTCCCACTATCTCTTTCATTCTGCCTTCGATTCTACCCTCCTCCCAGCTTTCCACCTACTCCCTCCCCGTGCCGCCCTGTCTTTCCGTAGTCTTTTTTCACCTCCGCGCACTCCCTTTGTGTTCCACATACGTTTCATCGGGCTAATTTGTTGAGAAACCGCTTGCTAATATTTCAGTCCTTTCTACCTCATTGGCTTGGATAAAGGGGAGCGCTTGAACCGCGGTCTCAAAGCGGATAATAGCTTTCCGGCTGCTTGCGGCGATGCGGAGAGATTTTCGAATGGCTCACGCGCGCGGAACCCGCTTTTGTCCATCCCATTGTGCGGATTTCGTAGAAACGTTATGTGGGATAATTGATGAAAGGAAATATCCGGGTTTTGCCCAACCGGAGATGATTAACTCGACGATAGCGTTCCCGAGCAAAAAAAATTAAGAATATAAAGTACCGTTGCGCGATTACGCCCGAATTCGTATCGCGTTCGGCCCGACGGCGTTCCAGTTATATAAGTTTTCGATTCGCGAGCTCGAGGAATAATTTATGCGTGTTCCACAAGTTCAAGTATCGACTCGATTCGCTTGTACATATTGTAAATATTTGTAATACAAATAAGTTTCCGCTGTTTCTTTAATAAAAATTATCTATTTATTGTAAAAAAATATACCTTAGATTTTACTCAAAATATTGTCCGTCACTAGCTACTACTTTTTGCCATCTTTCTGGCAGCACTCGGATATGACGTCGAAAAAATTCTTCATCTTTTGAGGCTACACATGAATCGACGCAATTTTTGGCTTCTTCGTAAGAAGTGAAGTGCTGCTCGACCAGGGCTTGAGCCATCGACCGGAACAAGTGGTAGTCCGAAGGAGCAATGTCTGGTGAATACGGCGGGTGGGGTAAGACATCCCATTGTAAAGCTTCCAAAGTATCCTTGACGACTTTTGCAACATGTGGCCGAGCGTTGTCGTGCTGAAAAATTAATTTGTCATGTCTTTTGACATATTGGGGGCGTTTAAGCTTCAATTCTTGGCTGAATCGCATCAGCTGCTGTTGATAACTTTCTCCAGTGATAGTTTCGTTAGGCTGGAGTAGCTCGTTATAGATTACTCCGAGCTGATCCCACCAGATGCACAACATTAGCTTCTTGCCATGAATATTCGGTTTGGCCGTTGAAATTGATTCATGACCGGACTTACCCCACGATTTCCTACTCTTTGCGTTGCCGTAGTGGATCCACTTTTTATTCTCCGTCACTATTCGATGCAAAAAACCATTCCGATTTTGTCTTTGGAAAAGTTGTTCGCACGTGAAAAGACGGCGTTCGACGTCTCTGGGTTTGAGTTCATGCAGAACCCAATTTCCTTGCTTTTGTACAATACCAATTGTTTTGAGACTGTTTGAAATCGCTTGTTGAGTCACTCCCAAGTTTCCTGCGAGCTGCTCTTGAGTTTGGCATGAGTCTTAGCCCAATAATGACTATAACTCAGCGTCTTCAAACTTTACTGGCCTTCCTTTGCGTTCTTTACCTTCCACGTCAAACTCGCCGTTTTTAAACTTTTGAAACCACTCACGATAACTTCTCTCACTTTAAGCAACATCACCGTAAACTTCTACAAGCGACCGATGCGCCTCAGCAGCAGATTGTTTTAAATGAAAGAAATAAATCAAAACTTCCCTCAAATGACGCTTATTCGGTACAAAACTCGACATTTTCGAACGAAAAAAATATATACTCCCAATACAAAGTCAATAGTATTTTAAGGTTATGTTGTTGCCAAGAGTCCAAACTTTCTATATGATGTTTTACATCTGACGATTTTAAAGTAATCTTGTCGGTGGAGCCATCTTTTGAAAACGGCGGAAACTTATTTGTACTACTAATAATATGCATTTGCCCATATTTTCCTCTTCGCCGGGAAATTTAATGTAACGCGCTCATAAGCGCGTTCGAGAAAGGTAATTTCGTGGTACGGGAGAAGGCGTTCTTATCATTTCTAACGCGCCTCTCTGTGTTCTCCAATTATACAGAAGATTTCGGTTAAAAGCGCTCCTAGCGCTAAGATACCATTCTTCGCGCGAATAATACCGTCGAATCCCTCCAGGGAGGACCCTCGAGCGCAAATTAGGTACAATCCATTAAGAAGCGCTTTGCGAATATTCTCCTCCGTTGTTCCATTTTCGAGTCGATCGTAAGAGAGGGCGGGAGGTGGGCTGGGT
>NW_014554888.1:0-1177 GCF_001313825.1 Dinoponera quadriceps | reverse complement strand
TAAACACATGACAACACGTAACAACAACGCAATTAATATCAGAAAATTCTAGAATAGACTATAATGATAACCTATTGTATTTGTTACAAGGTTAGTAATATGTTATATGTACGAAAAGTCGCTAAAAATAATAATATTGTCGAATTAAGTTGTCAAGTTATAAAATTACATGGGTGCTCTGTCATTTAGCCATTCAATTTAATTGTAGCTTATACATAGGTATCCCAAGTGGCACTAATTTGCATATTATTATTCGATTACATACATTATATTGCACTTAGGTGAAACATAAACGTCGGGCACTGTCAAACGTGATTCAAGCGAATTCTGCCTTTTTGTTTTTCTACTCTTATTTTGCAATACTGATGCCACGTTGCAACATAAATTAGATTGTGAGTCAAACGATAAATTGCCAAGTACATTGTATAGTGGGGTGCACGTCATTCCATGTCGCCTATAAATATGCGGAGGCAACTTGAATGCCGCACAATATACGACAGAAAGGCCTATCGCTGCTTTCAGCTTTTTTGCGTTATATTTGAGATTGAGAGTGAGGATTTTGATTATTGTGGGTGTATTGGCTGTCGTGGTAAGTAAGAAGAAATATGCAAAACCCTTCGTGAGAATTCACTCGGGGTGGCTCAATTTCGATCTGGAATCAATGTGCTGCTTTCTTAAACGCTTAACTTCATCTCAAAAATGTTATTTAACGCCATATTATCTCACTTGTACTTATCAAATATCTTTATATTATTGATTTAAAAAGCAATGGAACACATTAAGTACATATATAAAATTATTTAATACTCTAAAATTCAAATTCAATTTTAAATAGTACTCTAATTCGCGTCTTTTTCTTGCTAACAATACTTACGTGATTTCCTCCGTTAAGGAGATTAAAGATAAATGTTCAACGTAAGGTGCGCTACTGCTTGCTCATACGAAATTCGACCGAGTTGCAAATCGGTCTATTTTGTGATTGAATTTGATTACTAATTCATTATTAAACAATTTCTTACGTATTTCTTTGTGGTTAATTCTATGATATCAGGCGATGGTTCACGGTTTTGATGCGGTCGCAGTGGCAAAATTTAGAGGTAACATAGGTCGATGCCTTGAAGATATGGGTAGATTACCGTGGAGTAAGTAATAAAATTGAGAATTCCAAAAGATATCT
>NW_014554887.1:0-747 GCF_001313825.1 Dinoponera quadriceps | reverse complement strand
TTCTGCACATGTCGATATTTGATTGTCATTTGGTAGCTCATTACGTACTGGAAGACGTGTCAAAGAGATTTTGAGGTTATTGTATCATATTTGCTTTTGAATAATTAAGTATTAGACTTTTTTTTTTTGCAATTTGGGGTGAAATGGCCAGCCAAATACCAGAAGAGCATATCCGGCATTGTATGCTTTTTGAGTTTCGCAAGGGTAATACCGCAACTGCTGCGACTAAAAACATTTGCGATGTTTATCCAAGCGCATTGGACGTTCGAAAATGCCAAAGATGGTTCTCCAAGTTCAGATCAGGCAATTTTGATCTCTCGGACGCCCATCGATCAGGAAGACCAACAACATTAGATAACGACGTGCTAAGGGCAGAAGTGGAAGCAAATCCATGTCAAACAATTGAGGAACTCTCAAACAGCCTTAACCAACCTTGGTCAACCATCCAAGAACATTTGCCGCAGATTGGAAAAATAAGCAGAGCTGGTGTTTGGGTCCCCCATAATCTGTCCGAACAGAATAAAGCCAACCGGTCCATCACGTGCAACGTATTGCTTCAACGGCACCGTACAGATCCGTTTTTTGATCGCTTGATCACTGGAGACGAAAAATGGGTCCTGTACGACAATCCGAAACGCAAAAGGCAGTGACTTAGCCGAAATATTGCACGAATTACTGCAAAGCCGGGTTTACACCCTAAAAAGGCACTTCTGTGTGTTTGGTGGAATACACGCGGAGTTGTTCACT
>NW_014554886.1:0-4705 GCF_001313825.1 Dinoponera quadriceps | reverse complement strand
TTGGGGTTATTGTAATGAACCCATTTTTCATCTCCAGTCACAATGCGATGCAGAAATCCTTTTCGTCTTTGCCTTTCAAGCAGCTGTTCACAAGCAAACAAACGCCGTTCAACATCTCTTGGCTTCAACTCGTAATGCACCCAATACCCTTGCTTTTGAATCATTCCCATGACTTTGAGGCGCTTTGAAATAGCTTGTTGAGTCACTTCCAATGATTGTGCTAAACTCTTTCTGAGTTTGACACGAGTCTTCATCAAGTAATGCCTCCAATTCAGCATCTTCAAAAATCTTTCCACTTCCACCGCTATGCTGGTTTTCGACGTGAAAATCACCGTTCGTGAAGCGTTGATACAACTCACGACACGTTCTTTCACTAATAGCGATCTCACCATAGATATTTGAGAGCATTTCATAAGCCTCAGACGCAGATTTCTTCATATTGAAGCAGAAAAGTAAAATCTGCGGCAAATGACGAGAATTCGGCTCGTAAACTGACATCTTCAATCGACGATAATTTTAAGGTACAGATACAAATCGACTAATGTAACTATTAGGTTATGTTGACAGATGCCCAAGTTGATTGTATGACGTATATTATCTATTTACTTTGACCACTAAGTTCCACTAAAGCCATCTATAGGGAAACGGCTGGAGCAAAGTTGTTCACCTAATATATGAAACATAGTGTATCCTTCATAAGACAGATGTCAATGGGTGTGAAACTTGCATTACGAAAGTATGAGTAACCTGAATAATCTCATAAATCTTATGTGGAATGACAACAAATGAGGTAAAAATAACAATCCCCACTTAGACAAAATAATATCAGAGCTTCCGAAATACTACGACATTTCAGGCGGTGCGAAAATGACAGAAGGGATTAATGAGGTATGGTATAGAATGATTATTCAGAAAAAATTGACAGTTAAAAATTACAAAAAATCTGCTGTCTTTGAGCAAACGTGTATGACATTAGAAGGTTGTAGGACTGTCTTGTGAGAACACTTGGAAATATCAATAAAGTATTGTTAATTGTTATTCACCTATAGTTAGATTACAATTTGTAGTAAATATCTCACCGAAAAATTCACATTTATTTGCATGTACATATATTATTGGCAACCCTTGCAGAGTTATGACACTTTCTCCATTCCAAAAACGCAACTTCTAAGAATACAGCGCCTCAACGGGAGGTGGTGGAAGAGTGGGGTGAGTGCGCCTCATAGCGCTTCCCAGGGACAGCAACGTTCCCTCTGACACCAACCTTACGTCACCAATGGTTTACNAAAAAGGGGGGGGGGGGGGGGGAGGAACTCCTACTTCTCTTTTCACACTCTACTCATGTATTCCATGCCTGCCTGACCGATGTCACAAATATCATTTTTCCGAAAACCCGGTAACCTAACTCATCCTGAACTCATCCTGACCTCATTGTGACCTCATCCCGATCTCATTCTGAAACCACTTTGACCATGGCTGTCTCATGTTATGTTGGGTATACTCCGAAGCCGGCATGGAAAAACTAAATAAATAAATAAATAAATATGAAAATGAAAAAAAATAAATTAAATAAATAAATAAATAAATAAATAAAATAAAATAAAGAGTAGAAAATAACACAAATTGGCAACGAAAAAAGTAAATGTTAAATAGATCTAAAGAAAGAAAAAAAACTAAAAAAAAACTTGAAAGAAACGCAAGAAAAAAAAGAAGGTTAAGTGGTCGTTTTACATATATATCAGGAATCATTAAAAAAACGAAGCTACAAAAAAAATTAAAAGTTAAAAAGAACCAAAATGCAGAATGAAAACCAAAAAAAAATTAGAAAAAAAAATTAGAAAAAAAGCAATAAATAGAAGAAGGATAAGTCGTCGTTTTACATCTATCACGAATTAATGAAAAAAACGAAGCAACAAAAAGAATAAAGTTTAGAAAGAGCGGAAAAAAAAGAAAAGAAACATTTAAAAAGTTAGAAAAAATTCAAAAGCAAGGTGGAAATAAATAACATAAATAAGTAAGTAACAAAAAAATATATGATATTTCAATTTGTGAAGAATTAGAAGGCCGAAAGCAAGAATGACCGTTAGGTTTTTAATGGAAACCGGCTGTAACTTTCTAACGAGTGATGTTCTGGGNGGGGGGGGGGGGGGGGGGGTTCGTTAGAAAGCCTGAAGAAAGGGGCGTCGGTCCCCGCACACCCGATATATTATTTGCAACCGTCGCCGAGTTGTGAAACTTTCTCCATTCCAAAAACGCATCATCCAATAATACAGCACCTCAACGGGAGGTGGTAGGGTGGGGTGAGTGCGCCTGGTAGCGATTCCAAGAGGCAGCAACGTTCCCTCAGACACCAACCTTACCTCAACAATGGTTTACGTGATACGGGCGAGCGAAGATAAAATGGAGGGGGGAGGGAGGGAAACTCCCACTTCTCTTTTCACATTCTACTAATGTATTCCATGCCTGCCCGACCGATGTCACAAATATTATTTTTCCGGAGACCCGGCAACCTAATTCATCCTGAACTCATCCTGACATCATCGTGACCTTGTCCCGATCTCATTTTGACTCCACATTGACCACGGCTCTTTCATGTTATGTTGGGTATGCTCCGAAGATGGAAAGGAAAAACTAAATAAATAAATAAATAAATATATAAATGAAATAAAATAAATTAAATAAATAAATAAATAAATAAATAAATGAAATAAAATAAAATAAATTAAATAAATAGATAAATAAATAAATAAATAAATGAAATGAAATAAAATAGAAAAAAATAACACAAATTGGCAACGAAAAAAGTAAATGTTAAAAGGATCTAAAGAAAGAAATGAAAACCGAAACAAATATTTTATAAAACGCAAAAATAATAAGAAGGTTAGGTTGTCGTGTAACATATATATCACGAATCATTTAAAAAATGAAGATTTATAATTTAAAAGTTAAAAAGAGCCGAAAATCTGAAGAAAAACAAAAAAAATGGAAAAAAAACTTAGAAAAAAAGCAACAAATAGGAGAAGGATAAGTCGTTTTACATCTATCACTAATTAATGAAAAAAATGAAACAACAAGAAGAGTAAAGTTAAGAAAGAGCCCAAAAAAACAGAAAAAAAACTTTTAAAAAACTTAGAGAAAATTCAAAAGCAAAGTAGAAAAAATTACATAAATAAATAAATAACCAAAAAATATGTAATGTTGCGCCCGTGTCTTGATGCCTGCGCTTTTAGCGCCCTGGACATACAGCTGATTCTCTTGGCAACGAGTCGTAAACAACAGATGATCAGCGTTGACGGATAAACAACGGTTTACAGAGTTCTCCGCCCTCTTTGGGGCGGTTGAGTCGTCGTGACCTGCGCGACGGTCTTTAACGAAAGAGGGAGCTTGAGCCTGCGTGTTACGTGTGCTTCCTTGTAAATAGTAAATATAGTTGAAGTTGTTTTTTAGTTTGAGGTATCGGCCAATCCGAAACAGCAGAAATTTTTTCTGGATCCTTCGAAATTCCTTTATTTGAGACAATATGGCCCAAAAACTTAACGGAATTTCCAAGAAGAACGCATTTCTTAGGATTCAATTTTAAATGAGCGGACCTTAATTGCAGAAAAACAGCCTTTAAGCGTTCAATCATACTTTCAAAAGTCTTACCATAAATTATTACATCATCCAAATAAACTAAACAAAATTTATACAAAAACATTTGCAAAACTTGCTCCATAAGTCTTTGAAAGGTAGCCGGAGCATTACACAATCCAAAAGGCAAAACTGTAAATTGCCATAAACCTTTCCCAATTAAAAAAGCTGTCTTTTCCCTTTCTTCAGGACGTAACTTAACTTGCCAATAACAACTTTTCAAATTTGAGAACCAAGAATTCCCCGACAATTGATCAATCGTGTCATCAATACGCGGAATAGGAAATGAGTTCTTTATTGTAAATGAATTTATTTTCCTAAAATCAACACAAAAGCGAATTGAACCATCTTTCTTTCTCACCAAAACTGCAGGAGATACTCAAGGACTTTGAGATTTTTTAATAATNCCCCGACAATTGATCAATCGTGTCATCAATACGCGGAATAGGAAATGAGTTCTTTATTGTAAATGAATTTATTTTCCTAAAATCAACACAAAAGCGAATTGAACCATCTTTCTTTCTCACCAAAACTGCAGGAGATACTCAAGGACTTTGAGATTTTTTAATAATTCCCTTCTCTTTCATTTCATTAATAATCCTGTCCGCATCAAACCGCAAATGGAAAGGAACTCGGCGAGGAACTTGCTTAATAGGCCGAGGATCGTTAAGTTTAATTTCATGTTCCAAAATATCACAATTTCCAGCCACAATTTCTTCAGAGAAAATATCCTGAAATTCAAANTGTAATTTTAAAACTGAACGAAGACAAGATTCCAAATTAACAGATGACAAGAAATCTCCTCCCAAAAGACAATCCTCTTTCATATCAACAATAAATAAAAACAAATCTATAGAACACTTTCCCAGACTCACTCTCATATTTGTTCCGAACTGTACCATTTCTCCAGTTGGATAAATTAAACGACGATTTCCACTTGGAGAAACTTCTTTTGAAGTTGCCACAAATTTGCTACTAACAATAGAAATCTGAGCCCGTATCAATCTTAAAATTACAACTTATCACCAAGCTTTCCTTTAAAGCAAAAAGCATTACTAAAAACACGATTTAACTT
>NW_014554885.1:0-293 GCF_001313825.1 Dinoponera quadriceps | reverse complement strand
CCGCGCCCGCTCACCGCTGGCACCGCGAGCTCCACGGGCCGTGCGTCACGGCCGTTCCCGCTAAGTTCCGGAAAACGAAAACAACGGGCCGACGTCACCACGTCAACACGGGATTCCGTCGCCAATATTGTCATCCAAGTATTACTGGTGTGAAACACCGAGATTAAAGCACGGCCCGTCAGAACATCATGTAACCAGCCGCGGAAGATAATTTAATAAACATTATTCTGCCAGACAATCGTCACTCACTCACTTACTCGCTCACTCGCTCCTGTACCGACACTCGCACATCT
>NW_014554884.1:602887-675129 GCF_001313825.1 Dinoponera quadriceps | reverse complement strand
GACATCGTTTATACATGTAAAAAAAAGTTATTCAGTTCGAACGCGTCAAAGATACGTGCAATAATATCTTTGGCGCTGCCGACATATCACCCTGATAAGAAAAATATTAACATTTTCTCAACACTCCACGTACGCTAGTATGCTCACACTATACACTGAAGACAAAACAAAATTTAGGAAGCAAGATGTCAGTTCGCCTTACGATAGTGCTCATACTCTCACTCACTCTCTCTTTCTCTTTCTTTCTCTCTCACAAGACACTCACGTATTTTCTCGCGCGCGCGCGAATCGCATCTCCGTTTGTAGAAGTAGAGATATAAAATTTTACAGGATTATTATTACCACAAGAATGGTCTGAACGTCCTCTCTCGTTCTCTCTCTCTCTCTTTCTCCCCGTGAAAATTATACAGCAACTTCCAGCTTGATTCCAACTATTCGTATTCGAGGTCAATCAACGCGTGCTCGCTTACAAAAGTCATCTTCAGGACATCAAAACCTTTTATTTCGTTTCTCAATGAATAACGGTAAATTAAATATATAGTAACAAAATAAAGAACATGCCATTTTTTTGGCTAGCAGGCTGGCTGGCTGGCTGGCTGGGTCTCACTCGCATTTCCAATCCAAAGAGTTCAATCAACCGAAACTCTAAGTACTAATGTCACACAAAGTATGTCGTGTGTAACTTTGTGAATTACGTGATATACACATCTTCCCGTGTCGCATTGTAAGAATGTTGCATTTCTAATCACATAATCATACGCTCTCTCTCTCTCTCTCTCTCCATCCCTTTCATTCTCTCGCTTTCCCTCTCTCCCTCGCACAGCGAAATTAGAGCCTTGACTGATACGACTCTTTGAATGAACAATTTGTAAGAAGTTCGATACCTCTCTCGTATAAAACATTTCAGCGATCGCAATCAAGGTTGTTGCTACGATCTGGAGTTATAGTCTTAGCGCGCTCCTGGAACAAACGAAAGCGACGTTGAAATTATACAAAATAATTATTTAACTGATTGATCTTTGTTAAGGATAACACATGGCTGCGCGAATCTCGTTCTTTGCTAATGTCACTTTTCTATTATATCACACATGACAGCGTGTTGTACGTCAATGTAAGTTTCTTTCGTTACAATTTTATGATTTAGAAGACGCACGCTATAACGAGTCTCCTTTAGACAATTTCTAAGATCAAGATCAGATTATACAATATACCAGTGAAATCAGCAATGAATGCGATACATTAAATCTTCCAAGTTTTATGTGTGAAGCTAAAGAGACACTCGATGTAATAAGATACGTCGTATTTCAAACAATTTGGCAATGTCTTTGAATAAATTCACAACTTGTTAATTATTTACCGTGATAACCGTTCTTTGCAAATAAGTTCTCAGAGAAACTTGAAACTGTGCACAAACTGTAAAAAAAATGCGTACATGTCGATACACATCAAAAATTTGGTTGAAACAAAAAGAAAATTGTAACATAGAACGCACTTTTCTATGCGTTTAATATTACTGTGCGTTAATTGATTTCTGGTTAAATGTTAATCAGAGTGAAGCATACTTGTATCTCCGCAAATGTTAGTCGTTATCATTAGTAAAGATGCAAAGAGAAATCTATCGTCCACAAAATTTTGCGAGGTGTCGGTTGATCGGAGCGGAAGGTTAGAGGCATTTTTACTTCGGGACTTCGACTTATTGCTTCTTGGTAGAGTGATTTGTGCCAATTGATACGTTATTGAGTTTCGTAGCGGGCTCCAACCATTTTTTCAACTTGATATTCGCTATTAAGATGAATCGATGTTAAGAACGTTAATGATTGTGGTGACCGCACGTAGCACAATGACACGGGAGATATGTATGCATGGATTCCTAATGGAATCTACAAACTATGTGCACATGCTACAAAAGATCGATTCCAAAAACTTTGGTTGCACCTGATTGAGCGTTGGCCTGAGTAGGTGCCTGACCTTGGCTTTGTCCTTGCCCTTGAGCACCTTGAGCACCTTGAGAGGGACCTGGTCCGGCTGTTGCCACCCCACCACTGATAGTACTGTTCCCTACTTTTTGCTTCAGTATCGTCCAATCGAATGTGAAATCGTATTGATGGTTCAACGTACGGAAAAGTATGCGGAAGAGTTGACGTAAATACATGTAATCTGGGCTCTCTTCGAAGCGTAAGCCTCGCGTATAATTCAAGTACATCGCGAACTCGGCGGGGAATCCCTGAAAAGATAAAAAAACATACAAGATACTCCGTGTTACAGATGCAAGTGTCATACGGGAGCGACACGCGCCAGAAAAATACGTAAGATGCATTGGGTGTACCTTGCATAAGACTTCAACTGGCGTTGACATTTTCTTCTCACTAATTTTTTCATACTTCTGCTTCTTCGTCGCCGCCTTGAGACCTTGCCAGGGCAATGATCCCCGGTTAAAGTACATGAGGACGTAACCAAGTGATTCCATGTCATCGCGACGACTCTGCTCGATCCCAAGGTGTGCGTTAATAGAAGCATACCTTGCAGTACCGGTTAAGTTTTTATCTTCACGATATATTATGTGCAGTCTTGTACGACTGTCTCTGTACTTCTTGGCCAATCCAAAATCAATTAGATATAGCTGCAACATTGGTTTTTTCATAGTTTAGAGCATCGTGTGAAATTAATCTGTGATATGGATTAACAGCAAGCAGAGGGTTAATAAAAACATTTACCTTGTTACAATGCCGACCAATACCCATTAAAAAATTGTCCGGTTTTATGTCTCTGTGAATGAAGTGTTTGCAGTGAACATATTCAATCCTACCGATCATTTGATCCGCCAACATCAAGACTGTCTTAATAGTAAACCTTCTTGAGCAGAAGGTGAACAGATCCTCCAAAGAAGGCCCGAGAAGATCCATGACAAGAACATTGTACTCGCGTTCTTGACCATACCTAAAAAAACATCGCAAGTCTTATGAATTCTTTGATTCTCATAAATTTGAATTGATAATGTAACTTACACGATCCATTGCAATAATGGAAGCCGCGCAGAAGATAAAATATCTAAATAAAATACACGAAGGATAAGGTAATTAGATTCTCTAATTACCAGCGTATATGCGGTATTCCTATGCCACCGTGTAATATTTTGTACAGCTTTGACTCGTATAAAAGCTGCGGGTGCCGGGCTCTCATGTTCTCCAACTTGACTGCAACTTCCTAGAATGCAACATGCGCTGTCAGATTATGTAGCGTCTCACAGATTCCTCTGACTCAAAAGCCACAAGAAACTAGACGAGTGAGTGACTAACAAAATTATGCAACATGATGACTCGCAGAATGATTGCGTTTTAAAAAGTCTTAACGTAGTTCTTAAAGATAGTATTGTAAAAATATTTTTCAAAGATAGACTTGAACAAGCGATAATAAAATACAAGCATAAGGCGGAATAACTGTATCCTAACATCCAGAAGTATTAGTTGAAATGTGTGTCAATTTAAGGGTAATGTGGTTCATTGCTTGACAGTGATTCTACACTGGCACGATACGCAATCCAATCAGAATATGCTCTTTAATTGCATAGAGAACGATAAGTCACTCTAGCAGGATTTTAAGTTACATATGAATCACACCTGAACTCTACTCAAGCTGAAAGGTAACCGAAAGGTAACGCTAACAACGATCGGCTGAACAGGGAAACAAGCAGCGGTAGAGACGAAACGATCATTGTCATATTTTCACCTCTGCCCGTCGCGATTAATTCCACCTTCCTTCCTGCGCCTTATAACCTCGCGAGACACAGAACCCGGGACCTGGTCGATCTCGACGAATTCCGGCGAGCCGTCTCGAGGCGGACACGCGGAAACCCGGACGCGGGCCACTTTCGTCAACGAGATACGAACGCCGTTCTCGGCGTTACACCGATAATTAATATTACGACGAACGCCGAAATTTATCTCGAGCGCAGGACACGCACGTCATTCGCGACACCGTGTGGGCATTTTCTCTCGGACGATCCGCACGGAGCGGCGAGCGTGTGTTGTACCCGCATTGCAATCCGTGGGGGGTGCGTTTGACCACGGGGAGCCTCGCCGTCGCCCGAGAAGAACCCGTCGCTCGGCCGACCGATGTGACGTATCGGCGGTGAGTTCGCGTTGCGAAGGGTCGCGAGAGATCTCTCGGTGGCCAGATCTCGGTCTCGCAGCGGAGGTCGCGTCGGCGTCATCGTCGTTGTCATGTTAATGAAAGAGCAACACCGATCGCGTGGACGACGAGGACGAGTCGACGGGAGCGTGAAGGGACGCAACGGGAAACGCGACGGAGGCGGTCGAGCTGGCAGCCAGCCGTGCTAACTACCGAGAATCTCTCCCTCTCTCTCTCTCTCTCGTCCCATACCTCGCCATTGGAGATGTTGATGCCGAGGTAAATGTCGCCGAACGAGCCCGAGCCGATCTTCCTCATCAACCTGTACTTGCCACCCGCAATAAACTCATTCTTTGTTATTGATATCGCTAACGACGCCATGTCACTACTCTCTCGGTGTGTCTTCTCTCTCCACTTCTTCCTTTTTCTTCTCACTGTCCGGCTCTACCCTCGCACTGCGTCCCCTATACGGCGGTGTAGTTTTGCACCTACGGTCTCTCTCTCTCCCTCTCTCTCTTTCCCACTCGTCCCACGATCCCACTTTCTCTCTCTCTCTCTCTCTCTTTTTCCGGCCGTGTATGCGGCTCCCGTTTTCGCGCACGCAGGTCGACTCGCAGATCGAGGCACAGAGAGAGAGCGATACCGGGGCGTATCAGGACGCTCCGTGAAAGCCGAAATCTCGGCTCGACTTCACAGCTCGCCTACGTCGGGGACGCTCGCGATATCACGATGTGCCGGGGTGTCTCGCGCGCGCTGCACACCGCGTCGGGGGCGAGGAGTCATTGGCAGTGGCACGTACGGCCGCACCGACAGCGCGCCGACATTTTCCCTTTCGCTGCGGACACGACTGACGGTTCCGGAAGCGATGCGTCACACGCAGCCAGCGACGGCAGAGACACCCGTTGCCGCTCAATGGAGCTACTCTTGCGCGTGGTTGCCCGCCGACGACGACGACGACCGTGTGGAGAATTGACGGCGGCGCCGATGGATCCTCGGAGATATCTCCTCTCTCTCTCTCTCTCTCTCGCGCGCGCGTTTCGTGTGATCGCGTCTCGACAACAGCCGTTTGCTCGCGCGTCCCGAGCGGCCTGAAGTCGCTCGCTTGAGGCCGAAGTACTTCGCGGGCGCTTCGAAACGCGCTTAGATCGCGCCACGAGCGCCCCCGACCTCCTGTCGCGCTCTCGTCGACGGGCTAACGGGAGTTTTTCCCCCGCTAGGCCGCGAGTCACCCGAACGAGCAGCTCGACGCGCGAACGAGCGAGTTCCGAATCTCGGTCGGCGCGCTGTCGCATTTTTCGCCAGCGACGAAACATGGCTATGTAAATACGATCATCCGAGCGATCGTCCCGATGACTCCGTGGAGCGGATCATCCGTACGGCGTGAATCTGCTCGCGAACGCCGATCCGGAACTCGGCCGATGTGGGTCAAAGGTGCCGTCTCGAACGCGTTTTCTTTCTCTCTCTGACTCTCCTCTCTCTCGCGGATACGGCACCGGGACCTCGTGCTACTTATTCGTATCTTTATAGACCATTGTTCGCGCGTGGCCGGCGGCGGCCCGTTGGCTAACGAGCGTCCGTCGCTCGAATGGTCCGTAATGACGACAACCTGACGGACTGTGACGGGAACAGCCGGAGAAACTCGCGCGCGATCGTTTCGGCCGCGAAGAGCGGTTTTTGAAGCGCCAATGATGACATCTGGCTTCGCGGACTTCTCGAGGCGCGCGCGCGCTCAACATGGCGGCGACCCGCTGATACGTCTTCGACGTGATGTAGAGTCGATCGCTTCGTCGATCGTTCGTATCTACGAGCCAGCGTGAAATTCAAGGTCTGCTTCCGGTGCCACGTCCCGAGAAGGGAAGACACCTTTGGAGAGCAGAGGAAGGAGACAAGCGGGATCTATGGCGAGCGTCCTGCTGCGAAACACTGCGGGTGTGAGGTTAGGCAGGCACCTGGGGAACAGTCTGAGAATAGTCGTGAGCCAGGAGAGGCACGCAATGACGAGCCGGGCGAGGCTGGGAAAGGTTCTCGAGGAGTTGCAGAAGAATCCCTATTACGATAAGTATGCGGGGAAGATCGCACAGATGCAGCGGACCAGCCCGGAGGAATTTCTGCAGCGCGTCGAACAGCAGGAGAAGAAGGCTTTCGAGAAGAGAGGTAAATGATCTTTAGATTGTGATCGCTTCAGCGACCTCACTTTTAGATCTCGGGTCAGTCGGAAAATTCGGTTCAATTGTTCGTAGATGTCGTAAAGTCTCTCTGGAATGGAAAGCTCCTAATTTTTTACTTGTTATATAATTAATTTTGATAGCCGTGCAGTAAACATCCCAGGCAGGACAAATGTTTAAAAAATGTCTTAAAGAAATCTTTAAGAAATCTTTGAGAAATTTGTTCCACCTGGGATCTAAAAGCGTAAATTTTCAAAATAGAAACGATGATATGTAATTTCAGTTATTCAGGTGTATTGTTTCACATATCCATGTTTATTGTAAACATTGGAGTGAAAGTGTGGTAATTTAATGACAATGATGCAGGCTACTTGATGTTTCCTGCATTTGCTGTCAATAGAACTAATTTTGGAGAGTGTAACAAAGTATTGTGCAATTAGAGAGTATCAGTTTAACCCAGGCAACATTAAGATGTTCTAAGGACATCTTTTAGAGTCTAAAATTTAGACAATAAGTGTCTTTTAGACACATAGGTGTTGTTGGGTAAGTATTTTTATTTCAATTTTGAGATTTGCATTTATCTAGTCTAAAACAAAACGAAGGAAGAAAGCACAAATATTGAGCAACAAACCTTATTAACTTTATTTTAAAACAAATGCAAATTTTTCCGTATATAACAGCATAACGCAATGTAAAAATAATTACTTATTAATTCTGTACAACAGTGAATATTATTTAGTACGCCTGTAAGAACGAACACACAGATTTTCCAGTTCTTGAAACTTCGAATATTCAGGTATTCGAGTATCCAAATATTTGAACTTTCACACTTCAAAATTTCATTATCCAAATATGACGCGTTGAAGGTTCGAAGTTCGAGGCTTCGGATATCATTTCTAGCCCCGATAAAAAAACGCTTCAGTGTACACTTCTTGAACTAACCGGTGCAGGAACAGAAAACAAACCTCTGATATCGTCATGATGTCCTATTTGCCGGAGCATTGGCAAGTGATGATAAACACAACAGCGACGAGTCGACCTACGAATGATCTTCCACTGAATGCGGCGATGGAGCCAAATTTAACAAGGAGACGAAACTCCTCGACAAATTTTCGACTGACCTGATAATTAGTCTGATACCGTTATCTCTATTCACCTTTTTTCCCGAGACGCTCATCCGCTCATGCTCATCTTCCTCGTGTGCGTCTGTTGCATTGGTGAGTGAGAAATGTTCGAACGTTATTGTTAAAGAGAGACGCGAGAGAGCTGCGAAGTTCTACCGGAGCGAGGCGAAGCCAATATTGGAGCAGTCCGGCACGCAAACGCAGGGAGGTCGGTTGAACGACATAATGAAGGTCGACATGATAAGAGACAAGTCGAAGGAGGAGATAACGGAGATATGGAAGGAGTATCACGAGCGGAAGGACTGCATTTGCGGTACGATGACGGCCGTGCAGTACGAGAAGATGTTCGCGCGCGGCGAGCGGTATCCCACGTTCCTCCTGCCGTTGCCACGCGAGCACGGTTACGAGTTCATAATGTGCCAGTTCTACGGCCCCGAGGTGCACATGACGCCGCTCCTTTGGTACCAGACACACAAGGAGAACGCGTCCGAGTGCTTAACAATGATACATTACACCGAATTGAGAGACGAGAAGGACGTCGTGCTTATGCGCGGGGAATTCGATACGAAATTGCTGGATGTGCAGGAGGCCCAGTGTCTGGCCAATGAGCTGCAGTTGTACTACTGTACCGACAATGAGCACAGGTTGCAGCTGCTCGACACGTTCACCCACAATCCAAATGAATTCAAGCACATGGATCTGATAGCTCAGCTGGAAACGATATCTCTCGAACCGGGCACCGTCGAGAATGAGAAATGAGAGATTTCGCGACGTCCCTCCGTGTTATGCTTCATTGTTGTGTAATGTATTGTAATTATGTGTGTATAGAATTATAGAAAAATAAACGTGTAAATCCAAGGCTGAGAGTCTGAACGTCACTTCACGCGCATTCGTGAAGATACTTTTGCCGCGTCGTGGAAATGCACCGTTCAATACGAACTTTATATTCCTTCGTAGAGAATACCTTCATGTCTGCTAAGCTGCGCTTGTAATGAACGTACGTAGTAAGTTCCCGGCCTGACGCAGGTTAAAACACAAATTCCCAGGTAATAATGAGTGGTTTGTGGTTCCGTTGATCATTGAAGTACACCGTATTGGATCTTCCTCGCGTATATTTTGTATTTCTTCTACGGAGAAGAAAGATCTCGGTTGCGACGATAACGAATGTTGTTGATTTGAATTTCAGTCGAGCACGTAACAACGCCCAGATACGAGCCCTCGAGATTCTCGATATTTCCTCATCTGTTGAAAAACGTACGGCCACCGTGGGGTCAAACGATCAGGAGACGATATGTTCAAGATCTGTCGCGGAACAAGTGCATTACCACGCCTATTTTTTACGTGAACGCTGGTACGCTGCATTCCTTTTTTTTCTTTTTTTTTTAGTTCAAATTTTTTGATCTCAAGCAAAGTCGACAATGCGATCGCAGGGTCGTGTAGTCGCAGTCGCTCGAGTCGGCGGTCCACTTTCAATTCCAACGACAGATGGTCATGCACGATCTTGCGACCGTTTTATAGACGAGCCTTTAATCCGGATCTACGACAGGTGTAATAAGCCTTTAGTGTTTTGTTGGAAATGTTAATATCAATTCAAGACTCGTATTCTCATATATATATATATATATATATATATATATATATATATATATATATATATATATATATATATATATATATATATATATATATATATATATATATATATATATATATATATATATATATATATATATATATATATATATATATATATATATATATATATATATATATATATATATATATATATATATATATATATATATATATATATATATATATATATATATATATATATATATATATATATATATATATATATATATATATATATATATATATATATATATATATATATATATATATATATATATATATATATATATATATATATATATATATATATATATATATATATATATATATATATATATATATATATATATATATATATATATATATATATATATATATATATATATATATATATATATATATATATATATATATATATATATATATATATATATATATATATATATATATATATATATATATATATATATATATATATATATATATATATATATATATATATATATATATATATATATATATATATATATATATATATATATATATATATATATATATATATATATATATATATATATATATGCAAGAATGTATAATCTTACATGAAAATAAAACTTGCTCTTATATACATGATAAATAATTTTCACGAATCTTGAGAGGAAAAAATATCGGGTAGAAAGCTAAAAAGTAGGTCTAGTAACTAAATTTTAACTATACGAGCAGCTGACTCCTTCTTTCGTGTTGCATCCCGGCGACTATCGATGCCTCGACATTTCCGTCGAAGAGAAATGAACATGAAACTGTTTCGAGAACCTCCTGCTAAAATTAACCCGATAAGCAATCTGTTAGCAGTCTGACGACAGATCGAGCAGGATCTGTCGACAAATCTATAGACATCTGTGTCCGCAATCTGCTGTTATGCCGTCGACGAATATGCTGATAGAATCTGATAACAAATTGGCGGCAGAAAGCGAGCAGGATTTGCAGTGTGTTCCATTTAAATACATCGGAACAACAGATCCCGTTCGATTCCTGCCGTCAGTCCGGCATCAGATTTTACGAGTAATACGAGAATACGAGTCTTGAATTGATAACTTCTTCCTCCTGCGTAGATCCAGCCTTACCGTCTGTTTGTCAGCAGTAAAACTAAAAACGAACGCTGTCTTTTGCATTGTCAGGTCCGCACATCGGACATTTGTACAGCGCGGTTCTGGCCGACGCCGTGGCCCGCTACAACGCCATGCTGGGTCACAGGACATTCCTGATCACCGGCACCGACGAGCACGGCAACAAGATCAGAGCGGCCGCAGCCGCGGCGGGCGCGCCGAATCTCGAATATTGCACGAAGGTCTCGCGGCAATTCAGGGAAATGTGCGATAGGTTCGAAGTGGATTACTCGCGTTTCATTAGAACCACAGAAAAGCAGCACCGTGACGCGGTGCATCACTTTTGGGTTCTTAAAACATTACTTTATTCCGACCGCCCGCGCCACGCTGGACGCGTGATCGGCTCACGCTGGAAATTGCGCATTTTCAGAAACGATTGGAGGAAAGGGGACACATCTATCTGGGGAAATACTCGGGATGGTATTGCGTGTCGGACGAGGCGTTCCTGTCCGACATGGAGTTGGCGGAACAGAAAAACCCGAGCGGTGAAACGATCAAGGTATCAGCCGAGTCGGGAAATACAGTGGAGTGGACGGAGGAGGAGAATTACAAGTTCCGACTTAGCGCCCTTCAAGACGATCTCAAGCACTGGCTCAAAGATGGTACGTTGCGGCTTCTATTTACGGCGATTCATTTTCTTCAACGAGCCTTTTCGTAACACTCTTCTCTCGAATCTTTATAGAGAATGTAGTGAGACCAGCATTGTATCACAAGATTTTGTCTGAGTGGGTGGAGGAGGGCACGTGTTTACGAGATCTGAGCATCTCTAGAGTCAGGAACAAAGTGCCGTGGGCGATGCCTTCTCCGTGCGACGAGTCGCACTCGATTTACGTGTGGATGGACGCTTTAGTGAACTACTTAACGGCTCTGGGGTACCCGGACGAGTCGTTCAAGGAATTCTGGCCACCCGCTGTACAAGTATGTTTTTTTTTTCAGTGACTTTTAACTGTTATCGAGTGTCCTGCAGGCTATCCTGCGAAATGTATAAATCACCGTTAAATTGCTCGACGAATTCTATATGAAAAGAATACGCTGATCGCGCGAACAGGTGATCGGGAAAGACATATTGAAGTTCCACGGTGTCTATTGGCCGGCATTCTTAATAGCGGCGGGTCTCGAGCCTCCAAGGACACTGCTCTGTCACGCTCATTGGACCGTGGATCACCAGAAAATGTCGAAATCGAAAGGAAACGTGATATCGCCGTTTGAAGCCGCGAATGATTACTCGGAGGACGGACTGCGATATTTCCTTCTGAGAGAGGCGGTGCCGCAGAACGACGCGAGTAAGACGAATCTGATTTTATTCGTTATGCAGAACGAGTACAATAATTCTTACCACTTGGGGTGTCTTGGGTCTTGGGAAAAGAAAAGAATTTTACTAATGATTCAATGGGAAAAGCGAGAAGAGTTTACATTTACTTAGAAGGTGTGTTCAAAGTGTTCCTTCCAGAAACTTTCAACGTACACCCTCATGCATTACAGATTACAGTTCGACGAAAATTACGAACGTACTGAACTCCGAATTGGCGGACACGCTGGGCAACCTGGTGAGCCGTTGTGCCGGCAAGACGATCAACCCGTCGAGGGAGTTCCCCGACCCGGCCAAGTATTGGAACGTGCTACAGTCTCAGACGGCCGTCGAGACTAAGGAGGCTCTGCGGTCTCTCGGCGAGAGTACGCGCAAGAGCTACGAGGAGTACAACTTGCACCACGTCGTGGACGCGGTGATGAGCGCGCTCCATTCCGCGAATAAGATGGTGGCACACCACGAGCCCTGGCAGCTGAGAAAGCGGCCCGATCATGCGGACTCGAGAGAGCTCAGAGCTGTGATCTCGCTCGCGCTGGAAAGCAGCAGGATAGCCGCTCTGATACTGTATCCGATCGCGCCGAGGCTGAGCGGCGGTCTGCTCGATTTTCTGAACGTCCGGAAGGAGAATCGCGCGTGGACGGACACCGTGCCTGAGTACTTCAACGGCGGCGGCGGCGCGAAAGAGAGATGCATCGAGCGGAACAGCGTAATATTGTTTAAGAAAATTAGAAGTCAATAAAGGAAAGAAAAAAAAAAATACCCAGAGTCACTACGGAGCCGGCTTATCGCGAATCTGTCGGTCGTAGAATCGCCCGACGCAATGAGAGACATCGATCGTTCCGTTTGTCGACGGAATGCGGGATGGAGGGAATCGATAGCAAGTAAGCAAAGAGAGAAAGATCTAATATTCTCATGTGTATCTCGAAGTCTCTTACTCTAATATATTTACAGAGAACGGTCATTCGAATATATCATTAGTATACATCAACATTGCGCACGAGTCGTGCCGGCGAGAGAGTCCCATGTTTGTTCTTTCACTCGTTCTTTCGTCCGTTCGCTTTTACGTTCGTTCGTTCGTTCGTTCGTTCGTTCGTTCGTTCGACTGTTCATTCGTACAGAGAACGTACTTTCCATTTCCAGTTAGAGTACCTCGGCTCAGACGCATCGAGTATCTGCGTCTTTTTATATCATGACTTGGTTTTGAGAAGAAAGCAGGGAGCACACACTGCTGCATAATGCATAACGCGTAATGAACCAAACAGAATCCTTTGTTTCTATCTTCAGGATGGAAATGAAGGACTTTGATTGGCTCATCCCCTTATGCGTTATGCAGAAATGTGTGCTCCCCGCTTTCTTCTCAGAACCAACAGTCGTAATACAAAATTATGTAGATACGATGTGAGCTAAAATACTCCAACCGGAAGTGAATGGCATTATTGGAGTTCTCTGTATACTCGGTTTCAACATGGTTTCAGTATTTTCTTTTTTTTTTGGAATGTAGCCGATGATCCTAACTTCTGGGAATTAATCAAAAACAAATTCCGTATGGGATCATTGTCTGTGTTTCAAACTGCATTGAATGAAAGTGTTCAAACCGTTTTGAAACCAAGTGTACAGCAAACTCCTGTTAACTACCGTTAACAGAGTCATCTGTACTTTTGTCCGTACGTCCGTTCGACCGATCGTTCTTACATGTTTATGCGACACGCATTATTTTCGCACGATACAACGCATTCGTGATGCACGCAGCAGCAGCAGTTCGCATTCCCTCTGCGCGCCGGATCGCGGTGCGCTCTGCGTATCGTAGATATAGATGTATCAAGGAAGCTCGACGGATCGCCCGCGAACGCCAGAAATTGGCCCGTGACTACTTCCTTCCGCTTGGATATGTCGTGATGCAGAATTGAGTTTTGAGATTCGACGGGTGGCACCGACGACGACGACGACGATCGTTATATATCGCGTCGATGTCCGAGCGCGGCCGCGGAGTCGAGATCTCGCCGGGTCTCCCGCGAATATCACCGCCCGCATGCGAGAGTCCTTTTTTCGCGGCGCGTCTCTCGTCGCGCGCCCCGTCAAATAGAAAAATAATTAAATGGCTATTTACAAGATGGGAAATGAATTTTCTCTTTTTTTTTTCTTCTGTAGACGCGCGGCGTCGCTCTCGCCGCGCGCTGACCTCCTATTGCTATTGAAGTTTTCTTCATTTTCTTTTCTCCTCCTCTTCCACATCTTTACGCTCTGCGAGACAGACGTTGCTATTTAGAAACGTGTCATCTCGAGTAACACATCCAGCTTTAACATCGTAGATCGGCTATCGACATTGCTCCATTAGTTACGATTGCTTGACGAGATTAGTATACTAAGCGCTACATTCGGATACTTTTTTTTTCTATTAATCGACAAATTTCTCCACTCTATGCCTGTCGTCGTATCACTTAGAGAAAGAGAGAAGGCGACGGGGGGGGGAGGGATAGGAAGAAGAGATACTACGATTTCGGTGGATCATGTCTTTTGGATATGCCTCGAAAGTTAGGTTCCGGTGATTGTCTTTAACGATGATCTCCGCAAACTGTCGCGCTCGCACGCATCGAACACCGCGTAGTCTTCGCGCTAAAAAAAAAAAGAAAGAAAAAAACAAAAAGAGAAGGGGAAGTGCCTTTTTATCGTAACGCTCAACGCTGGTTTTTACCGTCAAAATAGGTCACGTGATCAAAGTTGTTGGACAGTGAAAAACACACGGGAAGGGTATAACAATGTCGAATTTTGAATATTACAGTCCCGCACATACTTTCTCCTTGAGAATTGTATCATTCCGAAATAAGTATTATACGCGAAAAGACTGCACAGAAAAAATAATAAAACACATAATGAGCAACATGAAGCATTTTAATATCTAAATTAGTGGTTCACATTACGCGACGCGAGGTAATATTAGACCTTCAGCCTTCAGGGTAAATTTTCGTACGGAAAAAGGGCTCTAAAAGGCTCCCGGAGGTAATTGAAGAAAGATAACATTATCGGCTATTTTTAGTCATCCGATATAAATATCTGGATATTAGGGCATAATAAGTATCAATTTTTTAATTTGCGGTTACCCCTCAATGTTTTATCGATATGTACACAGATTCACAATGGCTGTGTTCGTATATTCGCTGCCAGTACTGAAAATATTTGTGTTACGCATATTATATTGGGTCGTTCGATAAGTTCGTAGGGGTTTTCTGCGAAGGGTTCGAGGCCGATACTTTTTTATAGTTGGGCATAACTTTATACAGTAATGTATCGATCGTTTTTTTCGAGAACAGAAGGTCGTCGGAAAAAACGACAGAGAGAAAATAAGACTATCTAATGGGGGTATTGATTTTGAGAGATTTTTGTAAAACTCTCGACGGACTTGTCGAACAATTCACAATAGACTGACAATGAATATATATGAATACAGCCCAATAAAACGTATAAAATATTTCTTAAACATGTAAAATAAACTGCATTTCTGCAGTTCATCATTTACGCTGATTTGACGCAAATTTACCAAGAAACTTGTCGACTGGAGGGAGGTTCTTAAACAGAGAAATTTTCCTGTACATCAAATCCCGTAAGAGCCAATGGCCTTTAATATTACCTCGTCGGTGCGTCACGCTAGAAGCTAAATAAAATCGAATTTTTTCTTCTTTCACAGCTGATCAGATTAAGACCACGTGACCGCGTTTCGACACTGCAATGAGCATCTCACAAGTTGACACCTGGTATTCATAGTCAAATTTTATATTTAACCCTCGCAAGAAAAAATGAAATAACGAAACATGAACAGAAAGGAGTCGTGAGTGATCCAAATATATGAATATGCATTCCGTTTGATTGAAACTAAAGTTCATTAATCATATGGAACCAATAAGCAAGAATATAAAAAAAAAAACAATATATAATAATATAATAAATAAACATCCCTTGCTGAAGTAATGAATGACTCCGATTTTTCCTCGCGAGGATTAAGACTATCTTAAGTTCATCTTCAAATGCATCCCCAATAAACATTAACCAAGATGAATTTAAGACGATCCTAAATACAAGATCCGACTATAAATACCAGTTCTAGACTCTCCGGATTGCGCGCATAAAAACGCATTTTAGACAAATTCGCGCCACCGATCGATCTACTCAAAAAGCATCGCGTCTCCCGTAAAACAATTTTTACCGGCTCATCGTAATCGTTTCAATTGTCTCGCGAGGAGGCGGAGACGCGAAGTGCCGAGAATTCCCTTTGTTCCGGTCGTTTTCTTCGCGGAACACTCGACCGAGTTTATTGCTGACACGCGCTGTGACGATATCGGAAACCCTTTTCTGGAACCCGACGGTCGCCAGAGACACGCAGTCTCGTTTACCGCGCGCTTCTCCCTAAGAAAATTCTCTCTCGCGGACCGAGCGTCGATGACAGCTAGACTAGAACATCGATTGATATTACGCTGTAGTCGCGACGTAACTACCGTGCATCTTGCTTGGAGGAGAGAGACTCAATAACGCGCTTGAGAGTTTTCATCGGCGTCCGCAGTTTTTACATACACACATATATATATTTTTTTACACACGAGCGAGACACAATGTCATCGTAGCTGCAGTCGCCAGTCCTCCTTTGACCCTATAAGCGCGTAATATTCCTAGAATATTATATGAATATTATTATTATATACATTATTATTATATATTATATTATATACATTATTATTCAATATTAATATAATATTGAATAATAATAAATTAATATAATATTATTATATATATTATTATTCAATATTAAAATAATATTCTTGTAATATTCTAAGAATGTTATGTAATACTGTTTAATATTATAGGAATGTTCTATTTAGATGTTATATGTCCACATAATATTCTTGGCATATTATACAAATATTCTTAGAATATTAAAAAAAAAAAAAAATACTAATAATATAGAAAAATATATATAAATTAAATTCTTTCGATTTTATTTATATAATACAACAATTAGTATTGTAATATATTTGGAATAAAATAACTTCAATTATATGTATTATGTATATACATAGAGTTGAATATTTAAAAATATATAATATTACAGTAACATTAAATGATATTATTTTTTAAATATTATTAGGAGTGGACATAGAACCATCTATTAATATTCCAGAAATATTACTTAATATTAAATAATATTACGCGCTTATAAGGGAGGCAATCAGAGTTCGGCGTTTATAAGCCTTGCGTCGGATGCGAATAATAAAGTTCTCCACGCCGCGAGAGGGAACTCATATTGTTGTTTGTTGTTGTTGGTACAAGCGATATCCTATGCAGATTTTATGTACACCGGAGAAAGAGAGAGAGAGAGAGTGAGGAGGGGAGGGAGAGAGCGAGGCAATCGCATAATGCAGGTTCGTAAGTAACCAGCCGTATTGAAAGTTGCGCGAGAGGCCTCGTCGTCGGCGTTGACTCATCGCAACGATCGAAATGTATCGAAAATAACAAGACAAAATTCGCGTTGAATTACTTTCGTTGAGAAAACACGGGGGAACGGAGTAACGGGTGTGAAATCACCGGATTCAGGTGTTGGAGGCGGAAAACCGCTTCGCAATCGATACACTCCTCGCGGAAAATCGTGGAGGATTGAAAAAGGTGGTAAAAAAGTCTAAGCTTCCGAAAAGTCGGTGAAATTTGACTTAATACAAAAGCAAAATCCTGAGATGATTTAATGAGGAATTATATTACACTGTGAAATTATATTTATCGAGGAATAATCCGGTGCGTACGTTAATATACAGTTTAAGCTTTACATCCTCCCGCAGACGTATTAATATTGATAATATTAATATTTAATAGCACTATAGAAAATCTGTGCTCGGGCTCGTTAAAGGCCTGTGACTCTATTTTTTTCGTTAAATCAAGTAAATCAGCCGTTTTACATATAAAACTTTGAAACACTTCATTTCTGCGATATTTTTTTTTCGATGCCATTTTATCAATTTTTGTCGAGTATTTCTTTTCCTCTTAGTGCAAAGTACAGAGGAAAGCTTTCAAAACATAGCGCCATTTATCTCTATTAAAAGTGCCAGCCGTATCATTTGCAATCTTTGCTAAACCGATATGCACGGTAGGGCGGATTGCAGCAGTTTCATATGGTAATATTTTTAAAATTATATTTTTATTACATCTTTTAAATTTAATTTTTTCATTTATTTTGATATATTAGCCTACTAAAATGATTTCGTATCCGATTAATTCTTATACCTGCAGTAACGAGTTCAATTTTACCGACTTTTCACAAGTTCGAACTTTTCTACCCCCTTTAACGCGCGCCGCAAGACGAAAGTCTCCTCTTCAGGCATGGTAAAGGCGCGACTTCGAGTTCGTCACGTCGTCTGCACCGAGAAAAGAAAGCGGTGGGATTACTGAGACGACCTCGTTCGGACGAGCAAAATTTGTTCGAGTGAACGATCGAACAGATTATACACAGTAAAAAATTGTGTTTGTTGAAAACAGTCCACTGAAATTTTGCATTACTTTAACACTGAGGAGTGTGTTAAAAAGTACACAAATATAACATTCAATTAACACTTTCATCATGTTGACACATTGTTGTTGCGCCAGCCCAGGTAAACACCAACAATAGCATTGCATCGATGTTACAATTTCCCACTCGACAGCGCAAGTGCAATATAACACACGTATGTAACACGTTGCATCGTCGAGTGGGAAATTACAACATTGACGTAATGCTTAATTTGGTTTGCGAGTTAGCGCCGCGTTCTTCATGGAATGATTTCCAATGTTTCGTGGAACGCTTCAGATTCACTTCTTCAGGGTGAGAGATCGATCCGAAATTGATCGACACCATGTTGCTGATCGATGTTTACCGGTGCGATGGGGAATTTTGATGTAAACGAGAGAGACCGGCGATTCTGTCGACCGCCTCTTCTTCTCGGCGCAGACCTTGCATCGTGTCCTTCGCGGGTTCCTCGTGATCGCGAGATGAGATCGGGAGCGGAGCTTTTGGGTGAGACGCGCGACGACCAGCCGACCGACCGGCAAGAGCGGCGAGTGAGATCCGAAGAGAAATCGTTTATTCTCAAGATCGAGAAGGGAGTGGAGGACGCTCGTTGAACTGTTTTATATGGCGCTGACGATGGTGTCGCGATGCCTTTGAGCCATGACGCCGACCTGGCAGCTGTCCGCGCTCGATCTCGGACTGATATTGCACTCGATCATGGAGCCGTTGCGCTTCTGCACCACCACCGAGCGGAACTCGCCGCACTCGCTGGTCGACGGCTGATTGCCTCTCGCGCGCGCCCCCTTCGTGAGGATCCTCTTGAACGCCTCCCGGAACTCAGTGTTGAAGATGCTGTAGATTATCGGGTTGAAGGCCGAGTTACTGTAGCCGAGCCACGTGAGAACCTGTTCAAGGAGGAACAGCCGTCTCAGTCGATCACCGGGAGAAATTCTACGCTTCTTCCGGGGGAATGCTCGGTCGAGACACGAGAGTGGTCTCTGAACTATAAGCGGGATTTAAAGAGAGGGAAGTTTCAATCGAAAAGAATTTAACGGTGGGATTTCATTCCGTGCTTAACTTTAAGTGGGATCTTGCAGATCTTAAGTGAAGATTCTATTTTAAACAATCTCGGCAACTTTTGGATATCATCGGTCGGGTTAACGTCGAGAATAAAAAGAGGGGGATGTGGCAGTTTCTTTGAGGTATTCCCAAAGAATCTCAAACTTCTTAATGAGAGTACCGAGTGCACGGGAGAACGAAACTCGCGACTTCCTTCTCGCCGAGAGGAGCCGGGCGTACCTGGAACGCTCGGAGAGATATGCAGGTCTTGCAGTAGGCTGCGACAATGTTGACGCAGAAGAAGGGCACCCAGCATATCAGGAATACGCCCATGATTACGCCGACGGTGATCGCGGCCTTGTGGTCGGACACGTGGTAAGGGCTGGTCGGCTTCGTCTTCGTCTGCGGCTTCGGTGGCTTACAGCGACTGCTCTTCGAACGAAAACTCTTGGCCATGGAGGTGTCCGGCAGCTTCGTCACCGCCCGGATACTTCTAACGTGTTTCTGCGCGTAGCAATAGAGCCTGCAAGAGAAAAGACGGCGAAAGGAGAAACAACCTCATCGACGAAGTGAGACCAAACGTCTCCTTTCCTTGTCTCTTTTCTTGCGTTTAAACGGTTCAGCACGATATCGTAGCTCGTACTATGTTGTAGAACGAAAGATTGAACACAGGTACAGAATATCGATTCGGGAAATATCGTCACTGAGTGACGTGTGACTCGCGCACGGACGAACGATTGCGCACGAGTGCGGGAATAAAACGTCAAATTAATGGGCTCCTCCGGCTGGCTCAGCACCGCGCGCGTGCGTGTCTTACCTGCAATAAATCCCCAACATCACGATGCAGGGCACGTAGAAAGATATGCAAGAGGACACCACCGCGTAAGTGGGTGTAATGTCTAGGGCACACGTAGGGTGCTCCTGTAAGGGTAAAAGAGACGTGTTAACGCGCGCGGCGGGAGGATTGGCGCAAACCGTTTGCGGACGTGAATGGCAGCGGCAGGGTAAAATGAGAAATGTCATGTCTATTTTTAACGCCTCCGCTACTCAAAAGTGCATTCCACGACAATTCATACAAGTTCTCGCTTATACATCAAGCGGGTCGATGAGTTTCATTTTCGCCGCGTTACGCCACGTCTGCTAAGACGTGGCAGTTGATATTGCGCGAACTACCGATTGAATTTCTCAGTCTTATGCCGCAGCGAAATATCAAAGGGTGGGCGAAGGAGAATCTTGGAGATTCTGGGCGAGAAATATCATATCCGATAATATTGAAATCGATAGTTTATTCCGGAATGTTGAACGTTATTGTCTTCGAATTGTAATTTCCAGTTTGTTAATCTTGCGCCGCGAGTATCGAAGCGAACCGAAGAGTCTCGGAAGTTCTGGGCGGAAAAGGTTATCCGATAATTTTCCGAAGGCGATGGCTTACTTCGACGTATTAAGGTGACACTGGACCTTTGAAATGACAGGAAATTGGCTTTTGGATTTTAATGATTTCTTACGGGGCAATTTTTTAACAGTGTTTTGCCGCTTATTGAACTTAAAAATACTGAAAATTGTGATTTTGACAGCTGAAAAACGAAAGAGAAAACTTAGTAGTTAAAATAAGAATAATTCTACGAACTGTTTACGTAGAAATATTGAATGAAAACAATAAAATTATTAATAATAGTGATAGTAAGGAAAATAAGGGCCAAATGCAGTTGTTGTTTGCTTATATTATAAATTAATAATATAATTTACAATAATATTGACATTTCGACAATTATTGCGGTCATCTTCAGCCAATTTACGTAAAAATATCACCTGACTCAGCACAAAAATATAAAATGTATAATTCAGAAAATATCATTTATAAAATATCATTTTTACACGATATACACTAATATAAAAAGAAACAAAATTAACATGATTTATATATTATAAAATGATCAAACTTACATATACTTTGCATGATATTTCGGAAAGCAATCCATGCATAATTGTTATGTCAGTTTTCTCAAGAGAGTATACTTACATTAGATAACATATGAGATACGGAATACGTAAGGAAGGGTAAACAATAGAAACCATCATCCGTTTTCATTGGACATATAATTTCTTTTATATTCTGACTCTGTACACGGTTGAGCGCGTTGCGACTTTGGGCACCCCGTGAGCTTCACTAACTCGAAACTCGCTGGGCGGTCTAAGTGTCGGTGAAACGATCGAGAAACATTCTCTACGGGAGGACATACCTCTATTTCGTCATTATAGAGCGCTGGCTGACCTGCCCTGTGAAGATCTAGGCTGATCGGTACGAAGGATATAAGTCCTGCCAAGAGCCACACGACGGCGATGCCGCCGATAGCGACTCTTCTAGTCACCCAACGGCCGTATCTGAAATGGCGCAGGGCATCCAAGTCAAGGAAGAGAGAAAAATTCATCTTCAGGAGAGGATTGTCACCGGCTCGAAAGCCGTCCTTGAAAGTCACCAGGTTAAAAATCGAATTGCTTCACGTACGCGCGCGACTCCCAAGGAGAACTCTTCCCTTTGAATTACAAGATTCGTCCAAACTCTCTTCACATAGTTCTCGATTCTCGCGTGTACGGCTCGCCGTAGCTACGGAATCGGGGAGACCGATCGGTGCGGCCGTCGGCTTTACCTGAGGGGATCCTTGATGTGAATGTAACGGTCGAGGGAGATGGCGCATAAATTGAGGATAGAGGCAGTGCTGCACATAACATCGAAGGCGATCCAGATGTCGCAGAACCACAAGCCGAAGATCCAATAGCCGAGGAGGTCGTTCACCCCGGCAAAGGTCATTACCAGCCCACCGACGAAGAGATCGGCGACGGCGAGCGAGGCCAGGAAGAGGTTGCCGATCCTCCGTAGCCCGCGGTCGGTGTAGATCGCCACGCAGACCAGAACGTTGCCGGCGACCGAGAAGAATATCAGGATCACAAGGAGGAATCCTGCGGCACCGAGCAGAGGGGGGCTCGTCTAGCGGTGAATCGCACGCTATTCAGCCCGTAACAACGCGTCGCCCCTCGAAGCACACGGCCCCGACAAAATCCGTGTCGCTCGTGTACGATCAGTGACGAAAAAAGGTCACAACACTTTTCGGGACCGTTCAACGCGAATTACGTCACGCGAAATTTCAGTATTTTACCTCCTCCTCTCCCTTCGTCATATTTCGTCACTGAGTATTTAGACCTCCTTCCAATACTACGCGTAGAATTATCCTTTCCCCGCCTCCATGTGAAATAAGAAAAAAAAGAATTTATCACCATATTGTGGATAATAATTACGAGACTGCGCACTTTATATATTATCTTTTTCTAAAATATAAATAATTAAATAAATTGGGGAATTTATCGTGCTGCTCGGGTAAGAGACAAATTTTCCCATTGGACATGCGGGATGCGTTCCGAAAGTAATAAAAAAAAAAAAAAAAAAAATTGCCGGAACCTCTTTGTGTGACTGACCATATACGACGAAGAACGACACGATTGACCCCGCAGCGAATCGACAATGACGATGTCACTCATGTCGAGACGCGGTATCGTCGACGATGTCCCTCCGAGTGTTTTGTCACTCCGTCAACGGATACATATGTTCTCCGAGGAATTTCGAAATGACAGAACATTCCCAAAATTCCGCGCGCACAAGCTGGTATCCTCTTTCTCTCTCTCTCTCTCTCCGTGCACAAAGGAGCCTCGGGAACTTCGAGCTCCGTAATAATGAAATAGTCTTCGGTGAGTTTCGTGCGGATTGCACCTCGAGGAAAGTATCGAGAGGACGGCCATACTTTCCTCGCAACTTTTCATGTTTCAGTTTTATACACACATATATTTCTTCTTTTTATTGTTTTCTTTTCCTTCCTTTCTTTCTTTCTTTTGTTATTACATCGCGATCACGAACGCTGTGAGAAAGGTAAGGTCTGGTCGAACGTGGACGAACGAAATGAACGCCGATAAATCCGTTCCGGTTCACGTGCATATCCCCTTTAAAGGGCTAGAACTTCAGCAGAGTATATAATTTGCTCCGTGAACCTTTGTTCTCTCGATAACGTGAGCGCGCCTCACGCGCGCGCGCACACACAGTCCGACAAAATTCGTAGGGCGTCTCTCGCGAGGAGTTCATCCAGTTATCTACCGGAATTTCAGAGAAGGATCTTCATATTCCGCGATCTCTTGCACGCGAGAGATCTCGTCTCTGCTCTCACCCCGCTTTACGCAACATCTCTCTCTCTCTCTCTCTCTCTCTCTCTCTCTCCCGCCTTTCGAGAGAGTCACTTTCACATAAAGAGATTTATCTTAATTTAAATACGCAACAGAGTACCAATTAGCCGTGACGTTTCGCTGTTAACGTTTTCCCGTCGTTTCCCGTCGTTGCTCTAGTCGCGAGATTCTCGAGGGACACCGAACTCTCCCTTGAATCTCGACTGAGAGATTCTCCGCGACAGAGCCATAATCTCCGCGTTTCTGATGAAACTTTCCATTTGTTTTCTATTCTTGTACTGGCTGCATTAATTCAAGAAGCGTATACTGAAGCGTCTCTTATTCCAGAACTGGTGTCGCAGTGCAGGAATAGAAAACAAACTCTCACGGCATTGAGAACACTCGACATCGATACCTTGACGGCGCGGAAGAGAGCCAGGGACGAAAAAGCGTCGGACGGAAACTGTCAGACGGCGTGACAGCGGCGAACGTCGGCGGGGCAGAAATTATGACACTTGCCCTCGGGACTCGCGTCCAATCATAATTTATTCGATTCTATCGGCGATATCGGACGGACAGAGAGAGGGTGAGAGAAGGAGGGAGGATTTCTCAGGTGAGGGGAAAACGACGGCCGGGAAATAAGGACAGGCAGTGAGGGTGTCGGGAGGGATGGATGGTACAGGAGCGAGAGAGAGAGAGAGAGAGGAGTAGCGGACTACCGGAGGTATGATTGGACGAGCTCTCAGATCGGAGTTTCCGAGAGAGAGAGAGAGAGATAGAGAGAAAAGGCACTCTCGGGAGGCTGTCTTCGAGGGGCGACTTCGCGATCGATCAAATGGAAAGTTTAGCGAACCAACTAGGAGCACCGACAGCAGCGAGAAAGCGTCTTCAGGCAGATCTTCTTCCCCGTCTGTCAGGTTACTCTGCGGAAAGACAAAGAGAGAGACTCGCGTGAGTGCGAGTGCGGCGATTTATACAGTGGGGGGAGGGGGGAGGGAGACGGCATGAAGCGGGGGGCTTGCAGAGCGGGGTGTCTACTGGGAAAAAGGGTGCTGCGAAAATGATCAGAGTTCGGCTTTGCGTCGGCGCTTCCGACGGTGCAAACACAAGCGACGCGATTACGTAAGGATAAATATGCAGACAACGAGCAAGAAACATCCAACAGAGAAAATGAGAGAGAGAGAGAGAGAGAGAGAGAAAAAGACAGAGAAAGAGAATGGGGGAAACATCTAAAGAACATCGTAAAAATATCTAAAGAATGTCATCTGAGGGGTTATTACGGCTCTCAAGATGAGATGAAAATGACAAAAGTGAGCAAATTCACTAGACGCTGACCGCGATGAAATTATGAATATTCCAGTAAATTCGCCCGCTTTTGTAATTTCCATCCCGTCCTGAGAATGTCGCAACAGCCTGTCCGGTCCTCCGAACGTCTCTCGACGTCCCCCGGATCCCTCGTAATGGTTAATCGGGCAAGACAATACGGCGGACATCTTCGTGCACATGCACGTGATCCGTACAGACTCAGTAAGATGATAAGATCGGTAAGATGATGAAATGCAGACATACGCGCGGTTTACGTCGTAGCGGCTGTCGTTTGCCGCGAAAGAACAACCGACCGCGACTTCAAGTNCCCCCCCCCCCCCCCCCCGCGCGGTCGTCGCGCGGGGCGAGGCGATTTTTCATCGCAAGACATATCTTCGCGTATATACGCGGAGAACCTATCTCTCAAAAGCAACAAAGCTGCTTCAGCTCAGCTTTTTACGGCGGCATGCGGACCGCTCTGTGATAATGATCTGCGTTACACACCTGGCGTGTATGTACGCTTGTGTACGTGTGTAATTACGCCCGCTGCCACTTTATCGCGGGATTTATCCGAGACTGCCGGGCGATAGCTGCGCGCTCCTATCTCGCTGATAAAGCCGAAGTATCACCTATTACCCGTCCCGACGATGATTTGACGGTGCGATACGATCGTGCATATTCTAATAGCGTCAATTCCGGGTACCCGAACATCTTCCAGCCGGATGATGCCCGAGTCTTTCGGGTGTCACCCGGGTATCTTTCGGGGGTACTTTTCAAATTATTCGTGCACCAGAGCGTCCAGTTATTCACTTTTATTTTTATGTTTGCTTATTTATTCCTTGCGTCGTTTTTCAAGCATGTGAGTATCAAGGGGAGATTAACAGAAAGTGGACACACATTGCGGAATATTTAATTTTTATATCAGAATATGTCGAGATAAAATATGTCAAGATATGTCGAGATATCCGGCTAGCTGACGGGTTTTCGAGCAGGAAGAATAATATATGAAAATAAAATAGCATATATATACAAAAATATATATAACATATCCGCTATATAGGGTGTCGTGAGATTAGACCGGCAAACTTCGGGTGTTGAAATAAAGCACACCGGGACAAGTAATCTGCGGGTATGGGAGGAATGTTTTACTCGAATCTAGTACTTTTCCTTCCGTGTGGATATCCGGGGCTAGCAGTTTCGGAGTTTAAGTTCCTCTGGGAATATAAAAATATAGCAAAATATTGAAATTCTATCCTGACGGCATTAGAATAAGTCGTTGACGACGACGACGGCGAGCGTCTATATTAATTCGACCGTGTGTACGAGTATCCACGCGCGCGCGCCGTAATCGATATTTATGCAGATTTCGCGGTTAAATGCATAATGCATGAGTCGAAAACAAATAAATTGCTATCGCGTGTTTGCGATATTTCGTCGTGCTTTACGAGCAGCGGGCAGCGGACGCATGGGACGTCCGCGAATCAATCATTGCGTACTTGCGCGATCCACGCACGATCCTCTCTATGCGCACATTGGCACATTCGAGATTCCGCTTTCGTGACTTCGTCACGAAAGTGGAACGGACCGGCGGACGAATAAACGACTCGTTTATCGATTCGTTGGATATGCAATGCATCGCGCACTCCGCGCAGGTACTTTATATTCTATAGCCGCGGCTTATATTATAATATTATGCTAAGCCGCAGCCCTTTGTTGTATTACAACTCGAGGAACGCTTCATTCGAAATTTCGATCGCATAACTTTGCATAAATAATTACGTCGATGCAAATTACGGCGCGCGCTCGCGAAATTAAAGCAAAAGCGCTACCGCGATAAGCATTTTTCTTTCGCTCTTTCTCTCTCTCTCTCTCTCTCTTTTTCGCAGTGCACCATAAGTGTGTTCCATCGTGCTCGGAATTTTGATTCGCAGTTTCCAGAATGAAACTTCCGAAAGGTCCTAAGTCGCGCTTTTCCCGTCTCGAATTGCGATCTTGATTTCCGACTAATCGTTCTCGCGGACGTTCTGTCTCGTCTTCTCCGACGAGAGAAAACCCCGATCTCGTATTACTCGTACTACTCGATCATTACATTCTCTTCTATCAGTTATATATTACGAGTGTTCCATACAAGGATGGTGTTTCTATTGTTCCCGCAACAAGAGCGGGAATATCGACGAGCGTGAA
Source organism: Dinoponera quadriceps (assembly GCF_001313825.1). Classification (NCBI taxonomy): domain Eukaryota; kingdom Metazoa; phylum Arthropoda; class Insecta; order Hymenoptera; family Formicidae; genus Dinoponera; species Dinoponera quadriceps. The sequence goes on along the minus strand of NW_014554884.1, from coordinate 648,328 downwards.
TTCGCCGTCCGGTTAAAAATCGTTAAAAATAAAAACGTGTTCTCGCTTATACGTGTACAATTGTGTGCTCCCGTGTGTGTGGAATTGCTTTCCTTTTTTCCTGCAACGTTTATATTTCGACCGGACCGGTTGCTGTGCTGGTTAACAGGAAAAACCGAAACATTTTGCAACATAATATAAAAGCGTTTTCGATCTAGAACAAAACATACTACACTCAGGGAACATGTATGCTTTGTAAAAGATGCACACGTTTGTGGCCTCGTTCTGACAGATCTATCCTGCGTAAAATTCAAGTTGATCAATTCTAACGTACATAAAGACAGACAGACAGAGAGAGAGAGAGAGAGCAGATTATCTCGATGGAAAAAAGGGAATTTGCGACGGAATGTGAATATTTCGCTCATCACTTTCTCGACGTAACGCGTGATACGAGGGCGGATCACGCCCCTTTGTACATCCCCTCATGATATCTCAGGCATTGAGCGTTTTAATGGCGAACGCTTTTAACCTGTACGTTCGTACAGGATATCGCCGCCGCCCGGCGTAACGGCAACGGTGCGTGAATAGAGCGCGGCAAGATGAAACGCATTAACGTCGTGAACACGCGCGCACGCCTCGAATGAAAGAATGTGTTAATAGTTACACGCACAGAGAGTGAGAGAGTGTGCGAGAGTAATTGATCTCTGACAGGTCGTTATCACGTAACTTATACGAACGCGACTCGCGCTAACGTACGCGATTCTAATTATAACGCGCAGCAATTGCGTTTCCGCGGTAAATTCAAACGCACAAGATAATGTTTTACAGAAAAATAGGGAGAGAGAAAAAGAGAGCGAGTACGAAATATTTCCCATTTTTTGTATCACTTTTTATTGTTATTTTCGTATAAAAACGGGGATGCGTAACGCGCTGAAAACACAATAAGCCGGCGGAAGTAATTAAAAGCGACCGTGAGCGAAATAGCGGGGAACCTTTAATGTTTAAAATCCAGTTGCACCCTTTGTTCCGCAGTCCCTCGTCCCCCCTCCCGGCTCGCATCCCGTTCATGCCGTTCGTGTGTGTGCGCGATAATTTTCACCGGAGATTTGTGTCGTATTTTTTTGTTTTTCTCTCCCCCTCCGCAATTGTTGCGCGAAACGACCGATGATGATGACCCACGTGCGATCGCAAAAGACGCGACGACGAAGACGATAACTTTCTTCCGATTAACATCTGTCAGTGGGTCGTTTTCTATCGTGCGAATAGCTCGCCACGAGGGCGAGCCGAGACTCTGTGTGTGTGTGTGTGTGTGTGTGTATTTGTGTGTGACACAGTGACGCTGACACGTGACATATATCCCGCGCTTCATTTATTTCCTTTCTCTCTCGGAACTTTCGTACCGAGCGGAACCGGTTCGGGTCAACGATCGATTCCGCGTCCCTGGGAAACGACGATTCGTGTCTGCCTGCGTTTGACGGTCCTCCCGGCGGTCTTCTCGGCCCGCCGTCGAATACGCTCGCGTTCCCTCTCCCTCCCCTCTCCCCTCTGTATCGCAAGAAAAGAGATCCTGCCGGCTCCGTTAATTAATTTATGCCGGCCGGAAACGTTATTCGCGCGGTGAAAGCGCGTTTTGCAAACTGCCGCGCATACATCTCGCCCCGTCGAAATCCGTCCTTTTCGTTCTTTTTCCCGGCGGCCGGCCGAGTCGCATATGTCACAGGCGTTTCTTCCGCTTGATTATTGTGAGACGTATAATTATTTTAAATTTTATTGCATTCCCTTGCTCGGATTTATCGGTATAATATTCTTTTCGTTAATTTAACAGATGTCGTGATATTTTATGAAATATTACTGTAAATTCGTTTTATGTTATTAATAGTGGCGAAAGAACATACGTCGGGCTTGAACAAAAGTGGCCGTTGTTCCGCCTACCGTTTTTCGCCACCATTTTTCGGGTGATTACGCGTTTGTTAGAATTATTCGTATTTGCGAGCGAAATAATCGACGATTCGGGGAACCACCTTCGGGGAGACCAAGCGATAGTAATATCTCACGCGAATCCCTTTCCTCCCCGTTAAACCCCCGTTGAGTCAAACAAAGGGGTAATTAATACGATCGCATCATTCATAGCGAGGGAAACAAATTCATCGCGGATTCAGATCAGCACGTAAGAAAAATTCCAGTATCCAAAAATTACAATATCAAGATTCGAGTTTTTCATACATAAATAAAAATCGATATAATCGAATAGAATAGACATATAACGCATAATTTTATACGTGAAAATAGAACCGCATGAAAAAAATTCTATATAGACTTTTAAATCGATACTAGTTTCCTTTTTATGTTCGCGCCGATCGCTCGGGGAGGAAAGATTATCTGAAATTATTTAATCGACGGCGACGGGCGCCGCTCGTGACGGCGGCTTTTTACAAGCTTTAAAATATCCCATGAAAACCGGCGGAAGAGCGGAGAATCGTGTGTTTCATATTAATTACAAGCCGATACCTACTTCGTTCGGGCAATAAAGCGAAGATTATTCTTCCGGATAACTCGCACCGGTTCTCTCCCGCCGCGTCGACGTGGCATTCGGCACTAAATCCCGCTACATTTTCGAAAACATATCGTGCGCGCGCCCATTAATTGTCGCATTTAATACGAAATCGTTAAAGCGCGCGCAGCTCGGCAGCGCCGGATCGCGCTCTTCGCGCGGTAGTTTCAGTTATTCGCATGTGATATACGAAGCTTATACAGCTTCGAGCTCCAATTGTGCACAATTCGCGAATATAAATCTATCGCCCCACCGCGTGCCGCCGGTCGCGCAACGACGGCGTCGTTCGCCATCGTTGCACCGGCTGCACTTTAAAGGCTCCCCTCCCGCCAACCCCGCAGTGAGAAAAGTTAACGGCGCGCACACGTGCGCGCAATGAAAGTAATACACGCGGTAAAGGCGGAAACGGCCGTAACGAGCCGCGCAACCTCCCTTCGATCGGTATTCAATGAACAGTGTAGACGGGGGTGGGGGCGAAGGATGGGGAAAAATTAAAAAAAAAAGGAATCCAGAGAAAGAATAGGGCGGGAAAGAGGAAACGTGTGAGAACGCGCGAGAAAAAATAGAGAGAGAGAGAGGGGGAGGCGGAGGAGGGAGGCGGAAACGCGTTCGGCGTGCTCGTTAGCTTTATGCGAAATTGCTTTCACGCCTTCCAGCAATTGCACTGCCTATCGACCCGCCGTTCAAATTATGTTGCAATCGTTTGTATTTCACGTGGCACTTGGACGTTCTTCTTCTTCCGCCCCTTTCCCTTTCGCTCTCTCCCGTCGTCATCGGTCGTGTTCACCGGCCATAAATCTTTCGTAGCCGACCGGCGGAACGACCGACCGACAATTGCGGAGAACGGTGAATGAATGACCGATGCCTCCGATTTTCAGCGGGATTCACTTTACACTCGTCAGGGGGGAAATCTCTTGAAATAGTTGGTCGGTGACGATACGATGTTAGAGAAACGATGGGTAATAAACGGCGCGAAGAAGTTGGACAAATCTGTGCTAAATGTTTGTAAACATGGTTTATGATATACGATAATTTATGATATATAGCTTGGACGTTCTTATAGCACAAGAGGAATATCTCAGTAAAATTTGTGTGACGTTTAAAAACTCGTATAATCAAATAATCTCGCATTTTCGCGCTTTGACGTATAGTAATTCTGATTGAACTGCGTTAGACATATATTTGTGAATATATACTCGATTGTGAACAATATTCGATTTAAATAAAGCGAACTTAGATTTAAGTAAATGTCGCGTGAAGACCCACCGAAGAAACATTCGTTTGTTTTTCGATATTTCCTTTCTCTCAGTCTTCAAGTCAAATCTTCAACCGTGCGCGTGCTGCTCGGCCCGGCATGTTGTCGCCATCTGTCACACTGGATTTACGAGAGCACACCCCCGACTTCGAAACTGCCGTTTGATCTTCGGGAAATGTTGATTGAATCTCGCCCGAGTTGATCAAATCGAGAAGCGCTCCTCCATTGTCGTCCGTCCCTCCATTTCCGTCAGAGATTCTTCACGCGTCTTCGCCGGAACCGCCAAAAGCGCTCTCGAAGAAACGCTGTCTGACGCGGGAAACGCTTGCCTTCCTCCCGGCATTGTAGTATTATTCGCGTGTTCCACGTCGCTTCCACGACATCGTGATTCAAGATGACAAACGCGGCTCTCAGGGAGCTTCAACGGGACCTTCGCCGCGGCGGCGTTCTTCCGGGACCTCCGGGAATGCATTCCGCGCTCGCTTGATTAACGGACGTTACTGACTACATTTGATCCCGCGCTCTCGTTATTCCCCGTTATTTCCCCCGTTATTTCGCATTGCGTGACTTCCCGAGTCGGAATTTTACTTCTAGCATTCAAGCCTATTTGGTTCCGTATTAAGTCTTCAAAGCTCTTCCATTGTGTACCTTTGATGCTACAAACGGGAAGTTATTTCCGTTTTTCTCCATTTGAATACTTCACGTAGAATGTAAAATTTCCCTACGAGAGGTCTGAATCCCCTCTTGCAGCATCTGAAGTGTACTATTAGTGTCCTTTTGATGCTACGAATGGAAAGTTACTTCCATTTTCTCCGCTCGAAGACTTAATGTGGAACTAAGTAGACTTAATGTAGAAGACCAAAATTTCGATTCACGTTCCGCGGGAAGGAAGAGAAAAGCGTAAATACGACGTCGTCGTCGTGTCGCGTATTTCTACAAGGCGGCCCCCGATATATTTTATCGCGTGTGAGCGAGCACAACACGGCGAAAAATTCTCCACACTCTCTCTCTCTCTCTCTCTCTTCGTCGTCGGCGTGTCGTCATCGATTTTTCCCGATATAGCGCGCAGAGGCATGCATATGCACGGGGAAAATATTTTATTGCGCCGGCCGGCTCGCGGAATTCATTCCGAGGATAACAAACGATTACTCAATCAGCGCGTCGCAGTCACACCGTGCCGTGTCCTCGCAATCAACCACGTCGTGAAGCTGCAGCGAGCGGGAGGGGGGTTGATGATGATGAATGTACGACTCCGGTCGATTGATAGTTTCGGCGATTTACAATCGTCGCTGGTCGAAAGAGGCGACACACATTACAGAGATTACATTTCTTTTTCATAGTCGATACGGAATATCGAGCAGGCCCATATTCCACTTCGCCACGCGACCCGTCGATGTTCCGGCTCCACCTCTCTCTCTCTCTCTCTCTCTCTCTCCCTCTTCTTCGGAGACGCATATAATGTACATCTTTTTCTCGGAGCGGTCCAAAATAAAAGATCAATACTCGACGGGCGGCGATATATAAAACTTGTATAAAAGAGTCGCGACAAGTCTCCTCCTCGAATTACGTGACCTTTTTGGGCAGACAACAAAAGATCTAAAAACCGTTTCGCGGAGCGAGAAGAAAAGGAGCTGGATCCCGCAAGCCCGTTTTTCGCGTGACAGAAAGCGCAATGGGGTACTTCACGATTCGCAGCAACGGAATGCTATTAGTTTCGAAAGTTACAAAGGTACGTGTAGACAATGGAACTATGTTCCTCCTTCGTGTAGCCTTCATGCAGTCTCTTCACGTAGATTCGATTTCCGCAAATTTCCTAGACGGGAGGACGATTTCAGTGATGAAAATTGAAAATTCGCGAAAACGAGCAACTTCTTCCCGACAACTCCATTCCAACAAGTGTTAGACGTTGTGTCCGCGATAATAAATCTCGCACAGAAGATGTGTTCCGAACCGAGTTAGTTCGGCTTACTTTTGTTTTTGTATGTTGGCTGCCACTTCATCAAACCGAGAAGTGTTCGACGAAAGCGTCGTAATCTGCAAAAATCGGCAGTTTGCAGCTGACAAACAATATCTTTTTGTAATCAAAATAACGGCATAAAAAAATTAAGACAAGCAAAATGACAGTGTCCAACGTGGTTTTTACAAGTTTCAGTTCAAAGAAGAGCGATGGAATGAAGATTTGGAATTTTTTTTTGGCAGGGAAAATACCGAAGAAAACCAAGAGAAACATTTGATTAAAACTGTGATGTACACTTATAGCACCAGAGTATTTAAATATTTTTTGCAAGTTGGTATGCAAAGTTTTACCAAATCGATATATATCGATAACTGTAAGCGATAATCGATTATCGATCCGCTAAATCTCATATCTGCCGCTAGGTGGCGTATGTGTCTCGGAGCAGCCGTATATATACCGGACAATCGCGCGGAGATGTCAGTCCGTCAGCTACCTCAGTCGCGAGAGAATCAGACATGGAAGCGTTCCGGAAGCTCATATCTTTTTTACGCGGGCCACGCACCGTAGATTTCATTGGGCGACTACCACCTGAAATTGCCCATCTTATATTGAATTTTTTGGATAATGAATCATTTTTTTCCACAGCAATGGTATCTCGCCAATGGGCTAACGTATGCCGGTCTTCTAACAGACGCAGGCCCGATACGAAAATAATGAATTGCAGGGAGTCTAGGCAAACTCCCCAGTGGAGTGGTAGAAATGTTTCAGCAGACACATTGTGGCTGGCGAAGAAGAAGCCATGTAACACGGCATCGCAGATGCCTCGCAAGATCCCTAGACACCACCGTGGTGGACAATATGTAGCGGGAACATTTAGAAATTGCCGATTACGAATATAATTGATCTCGAAATAAAACCTGATTAAATTTTTTTCTTTCATTTTGCGTAAATAAAGTTTTAGCACCTAATATTTTTCACCCTAAAATTTAACACCATTTCTATTTGCATCCTAATTAGTTCTACAGTTCCTGAGATAGATTACACTAATATTCCGCCGAATTTTTATAAGACCTATAAGACTATCTTTATAAGACTATAATTTAGAAGAGAAATGTTTGCATCCATGTACGTAAATTTTAATTCCAAACCATTAACACAGGGCTTCACAAGTCAAAAACAAAATGGTACGTCGTTTCTGTGCTGTTCTTCTTCCAAGTCCGTTGTATTTGTGTAGACGAACGACCCGGATTCCTGACGGCATTGTCAAATAAACCCCCGTGGAAGGTGGTCCCGTTGTTCCGCCGTAAATTCAGAAAGATCGTGCGCGCGAATACGGCGAATGAGGCGAGTCGACCGGCGTAAAATCAGAAATGTGCATAATTCTATGGCTTGGTAGTCTTAACGCGCCGAGCGTCTAAGGTTGCCCTTTGATCGCCGCCGGCGTCTTTTGATACGGGAACCCGCAAAGTCGTTAATCCCGTTGGGAAATAAATTAGGTGGCACGCGAGTCTTGAGGCGCGAAAGTCGGCAGCCCGCGCCGCTGCGATTAATCGTTCAAAACAGTAGAAATCCCCGCGAATCGCTGGTGCGCGCGTATTGTATTGTGAGGAACTCATGATTTGAATTTACGATCCGCGCCCTTTCATTCGCCCGCAATGAATTGGAATTTTCACACACAGACACACTAAGAAAAAAATATCTAAAACATAAAATATATTCGGTGGATACTAATAAGATATTTGCTTATGCCAATATATAATATATATTTTTATATTGAGAAAAGATTTTTTTCAAATGACAAAATATATATTTTCTTAAATCTGTTGTTTCACACGAAGGAAATCGTTTATGCTATACATATTTAAATAAACAATTTTGATTTAAATAAATACATACGTTATTAATCTCCACCGAATAAACATTCTTCTTTATTTTTCAAAATATTTTTCTCTTTGGGCATGCCAACAAATTGTATTGTTGCCGTCAACGTGTTGATCGATAACATTGTGCTAAATTCATGTTAAATTACAGGCTGCAATTAAATGTTGATAAATGAATTCTCCTCGCGTAGCTCGAAAGATTCTTACGAGAAAATCGTCCGCGTCGCACAAAAGTCTGGCGCGCAAGGGCGCGAAAGATTAATAGCGTCGGCGTGAAAATACAAGATCAGACGGGATCGCGAACAAGGAGGAGCGCCGATTACGAACTAATACGAGCGAACTAATTGAACCGGTTCTACCGAGAGAGGGTCCCTCTCGTAGATATCCGTAACGGTGCTCCGAGACTAAGCCCCGTATACGTCGAACGATACTTTTTTTTTTATCATCGGGGCGTCGGAGGAGATACCCTTAATCCGTGCATCCCGGGGGCTCGAGTGGCGCCGGTAAATAAATAGCGAGGTTCGCGCAAGATTCGCTCGTAAATTGCTCCAGGTGTCCGAAGTGAGGCGCGTCGAGGTACTCTCGACGAGCGAGTTATCGGCTGTCCGTGATTTACGACGCAGCCCGTCTTCCCCGGGGACGACAGATCGACGACGTGCTTTCTCATTGTGGAAACTCGCGGACGGTTTGCATCGACGTCGCGATCGCATCGGGACGATGAGACGTGTACGGTAAACCGTTGAACCGCCCCCGTGCTTCGGTATTTGTCATCCCGGAGCGGTTTATTTCATCGTCCCCTTCCTCCCCTCACGCGCGTATCCCAACGTCTGATCCGCCGAGCTTAGCGAACTGTTGCGAAAATTCGAGTACCGGCGTTGTACCGGAACCACCACCGTCGTACCCGCTGCCGGCTGAAAATCCGGACAAATCCGGCGGTCGATTTTTCCTCGACGTGGTATTCCCGACCGGAAACTCTTGTCTCACCTCACGATGAGCGACGTCACTGTGTTCGCTTGTTACTTGGTATTCCGCGACTCTTTCGCGTCCACTGATCCGGACGCGGTCTGTATCAATCAATCCGGGGGTTGCATCGCGGAGCAACGTCGGGAATCGGTCTCGGATAATTTCCGGGACGTCCAGTCATCGCAGGTGGTGTTACGACGTGGCCGGAATTCGAAAGGACCGGTCGTCGTTGTGGTTCATCGCCGATACCGCATCTAAATCGCTCCAGACGCCGGCGCGATAAAATCGCGCGAGGTCAATGAGTTTACGATCGCGTCGGCACGACCGCCGACATCGCGACGACGTTCCGTCGTAATCCACGCGGCACGAGCGGTAATTACCTCCCCCGGTGAATATTCCGCCGACGTCGGAGGGGGGTGGGCGGGGGAGAATGCTATCCCGAAAACGGGGTGCCTTTTAAACAGACGCGGTTAATTGCGTAGGTTGAAAACGGCATCGCCGAGAGAGAGAGAGAGAGAGAGAGAGAGAGACGAGAAGTTCTCGTTCGTTTTAACGGCGAAATTACCCCCTCTTCCCGCCTTATCCCGATGGCGCGCCCGCGAAGCGGTATATTTATTCACGCCGCACCCCCGTCCACCCGCCCAAAGCCGACTTGTAAAGAGATTTAAAGCGTAATTTATACGGGGGGAGGGGCAACATTTAGGACGCATTTTACATAATGCATATTGCACCGTGAAATTGTTTTCCTCTCTCTCTCTCTCTCTCTCTCTCACTCTCACTGTGCTCTCTATGAGGTTATATACATTTTTCACGAGATCGGATTAACCCGACACGGTAACGGTGAGTCTTTCGCGCCGGGTGTTTTAAGGATCGCCTGTCATAATTTAATTTTTAAGTCGTCGACTTAGCGCTTAACGGCGTTTAGCGCTAAGTGCAGCCTGCGAGAGAGCTTTCCCTTCTCTTTCTCTCTTTCTCTCTGTCCCTCTTATTGTTTTTCACATCGAGTTTTATATCTGTCTCGTACGAAAATCGTGTTTCAAGTCCTCGTTGCGACCCACGGGCTTTTTCGTCGGCGACAAATCGTACGTATAAGAGCTCGTGCGATGACAGAATACTTAGCGTGTTGAATAACTCGTCCTTCTCCATTTCTTTACCCGACGGGTTAATATTCATTCACCAGCGATGAGATTGTTCGTCGCGAGTCGCGAGAGACGGATTTTGTTGCATTGGGAGGGGGGAAAAATGTCGTTGCGTTTGAATTGTCACACACACAAACACACACATGGTAAAACTGTAACTCGTCCACCCGGGAGTACCGCATGTATTCGCTGATAATACCGTTATCAAACCGAGAAGCACTCGCACAGTTCGGGATCTCCTTTTCTCTCTCTGCTTTATGATAATTACTTTCGCGGGACTTATCAGAAGCCGAGAGGTTCGTGTGCAAAAATTCCCCCGATAGACCGTAGTCGATGAGAATTCGCACGGTTCGTTCGCGGCTTTATATACAGCTCCTCTTTTTTTCTTCCATTCACTTATCTTCCTGCGTGACTCTTTGGTGACATTTTCCACTCGGCGCGCTAACAGGCACAAACGTGTACCAGCTTCGATAACAAGTGGCCTCGCGTGAAAGCATGTACATATACATATATACATCTCTTAGTCTATTGCGGTTCGCGAGTGCGGTGTGATTTTCGTCGAAAGTCGTGTAATGATCTCGCGAATGACGTCGGCTTTCCGCCGCTAATTGGCCCTTGCGCGAATGTTGTCCGTACATCGAGAGCGGTATTATGAATAAAAACGCGCACAGGTGCCTTTGCCGTTATGCCGAAGGTACGAGAACCCTTTTACACGCGGGATCTCGTTACGACCAAAAATCGCTCTCGGGAAATTTCATTAGCGATAATTTGGCAAAAGACGGTGTAAACGAGCTTTGCATGTTATTTCCCTCGCAAATGAATGCGCGCGCACACACAATAGATATTGAAATCGCCGATTCTTGACGCAAACACGAACATAATTTAAATTATTCGTTTTTATCGCAAGCGTTGGTTGCAAAAGTGGCTTTTTCCTTCAGCTCCTCTGCAAATGTATCCATCAGAATCGGTGGGCGACGCTTCCATATGTTTCCGTAGAGTCAGTTGAGAGGTCGCGGGCGCGGCAAAATATTTCTCACTGTCCCCGTAAAGAAGGAGAAATTGACTTCGCTCCTTTTGTGAACGGGTTTCTCGAGTGTGGGAATGCATTCGTTACCGTCACTGGCGCCCACGTTTGTTCCGACCGCGGATATGCCGGTGTAAAGCATGTCGCGAAGGAGTCGCGACCCTAATTTGTCACTTCGCAGCGCCGTTTACACGAATGAAGCGCGCGCACTTGAGCAGACGATTGACGAGGTAAAAAATTGCGCTACCGACGAGTGGTCGCCGTCTCGCCGTTAAATTGCGAACGGCTATTCTTTCGGAAAATGAAGTGGAAGTTGAAACAAGCGCGGGTTCGCTACGGAAAATAAATACAGTATAATTTTCCCGCCGGCTTATCTTAGCTATGTAAATTTCCAAGCGTTTCTCGCCTCGTGTTTAATCTCCTCTCACCGTTATGTGTTTTCGAAACAAAATGATGAATGATTCTAGAACTTCTGTAAATAATGTCTGATATTAATTAATCGATCGTGCAAGTTTCGCCGAATTCTCATCAAGCGCACTTCACCTCACAACTCCTTGAGACGCCGTGAGATCCGTATTCTTACATCGTTCCTTCGTATTTCTTATTTTACATTTATCCGCAAGAGCCATATATATTTTCAGCTTGATTTCCGCCGCGAGTCTCGGAGTCGTTTCAAAGCGACAAGCTTGCGATATGATACGACCTGGTGCGGTTATCGTAGCCGTTATCAAAGCATCGATCCGACGGCAGCGCGTTTTCCGCGGGACACCTTTACAACCGCCCTGCGATTCATCAACATCCGGTGAGATACAGGAAAAATCGAGAAGCCGATTTTCACCGTCCACGCTGCTTATCGCACGCGTGCGAACGGCTCGCCACGGAGGATGCGCGGCTTTTCGCGGCTTTCAACCTAGGAGGAATTGAAATTTCCGTTATGCTCGTCACGAACACGAGCGACCTCATGTGCGCGGGCGCGAATATACGGCCGCATAATTCAAACATCTCGTTACACACAGTCGCCAATACATTATCCGATACGCGCGCGCGCGCGCGCGAATTGATTTTCAATATCTACGAAGCCGCCGTGAGCTCAAGTCACCACGTCGCACGCGGGATTGCGGATCTTAATATATCACTCGCTATCGCGTGTCGTATATTTTATGTAAGCTGTGTCTATATTTTCTAAGAGATATACAGAATGCCCCACTTCTCCGCCGCATTATTTTGCAACTTCTGCGCTCCCGCTGCACGCCGAGAGAAAATTGCAGTTATTCTCCCCACCGACAATATTCACTTTTTATTTAAAAAATTCTAGCTATTCAAAAAATAGCTGAGTGAACCATTTTTCCTTTTTTCTTAGTAAATGTCGCTATAGCGCCGGCGATAATCCGCACAGAACATTAGACGGCCATTAGAGATTCGTGTAATCTCCACGCGATATCTATCTTCACGGTGGAAGTCGCACCGTAGATTTCTAACGAAGATCCATATTACCTCCGCGATGGACATTCACCACAAATCCATCATGGACGTCCATTAGACATTTATCACGGATGCATGATAGACGCGCGCGTGTGATATGTTTCTAACGTAATATTTAAACTTCACCAGCGATTAATCACCTTTGCTCAATTTCGGGAGTACATTTGAATATTTAGAATATTTCTTCACAGCGCATTAATGTAATTGTCACCGAATCGGCGCTCGACCGTTTATCGCTGAAACGACGTCAAACGGACGGATTTTTTCGTTATGGGGGAATCCAATTCAATGTCTACCTGGCCCCACCCATTTTAAACGCTATTTCCTGCTAAACCGGAGCAACAAAATCGCGATTAGGGCGACTAATTAGCACACAAATAGCACTCATTCTTTTGTTTAGCGCAAACTCGTTTTACGATGGTGGGGGGTCCAGCTTAATAGGGGTGTCAAACGGAAGTTGACTGTTTCAATCCGTCCGTGTTGTGGTTACCCATAAACTGACGGAATAAAAATCGCTCCCGTCGCACACGTCGTGTGCATACGTACTTGTGCATTTCTCAATGGACACGCTGCCAGGGAAGTGTCTCCGAGACAGCAAGTCCGGGGAAACAGGCGACAAGTTACATCGAGCTCACGAAATAACACAAGCGGACTGCGCTCCGGCCGTGTGCTTGAACAAGCTCAAATAACTTAGTGTCCAACACGCCGGACGTAATCCCACGGAGGATTGGACGCTCGAGAAATTGTTACGCGGGAAGTAACCGCAGGAGCAGTAAGCGCAGCTACGCTCTCCCGTTGTTATACTATGAATAAGGAAGAAACGTCGCCGGGGGAGAAGACATTTCAAGGTGACGTTTACGTTTCCTTTCGCCTTCCGGTCGCCTTCTGTCCCCCGGGAGGTTGCATCGAGAATCCATATGTTCAAAATCCCGTCTTCGGCGAAAATCCCGTCCCGCGAAACAGTATCCGCGCACAAGTCTTCGCGTTCTCCTTGAGAGCCGATCGATCGATCGTCGATTGTTCGTAATAAATAAGTCGTTCATTACGTACGCGAGGCGTCGGTCGGATTGGCGGGCTTATCGACGATCGACTGGAACTCTCGGGGAGAACAAGAAAACAGAGAGAGAGAAGAGATGGAGGGACAGAGAAAGAGAGAGAGAGAGAGTGAGAGAGAGAGAGAGAGAGAGAGAGAGAGGAGAGTCGGTGGTTTGAATGATGCTATTTAGGACGAGCCCTTGCCCATCGGACGTGTAATCCTTTGAGAGTCCCTCTTCGTTTGATTTTTTCGACGGTGCGGCAACTGGACCGGTTGTTATTGAAAGTTCATACGAATCGATAACTCAGCTCTGAGAGAACTGTCCTAGGAGGTCGATGTGTGGGCGCTCCGCGTGAGCGAGTCCTCCCTTTCTCATTTTGATCGGCGCTCCTCTTTCGGCGCTTCGAGAATAAACGGGGCGACGGCCGTGTCATTTGTCAGGCCGCTAATGAGGAGCGACGATGGGACGAAAAATTACTCCCACGGAAAGGCGACACTCTCCTATCTCGTCTCCTTTAGTAAACGCAAATATGTAACGAGGCTGTATCTCGTGTCTTTTCAATGTGAGCTTCCAGATGACGATGAGAGGTGATCGAATAAAGAAGAGGTGGAGTCTTGAGATTCGCGGATTAAGCGCGAATAACTGATGCGAGAAAGTCGAAGAGAGAGAGAGAGAGAGAGAGAGAGAGAGAGAGAGAGAGAGAGAGAGAGAGGTGAGTTTCAGCGAATCTTCGGTTCAAACGCGCCCCTGGCTGATTCATTAAACGGCTTAAAGTTCGAAATGATCACTGCTGTTAGGGAAGATAAGAGAGGGGATGGGGAGCGGAGGAGCAGCTTGCGCTATTGGACGCGGGCGAATCTGAAAATTTAATTGCAGCGCACCATTAATCGCGGTAACGCGGCGAAGCCCGCGAGCCGAGTGGAAAATGTCGATGCCTAGTCAGACAGGCGGCGGGAACGAAATCGTCGGGGCGTTCCCGATGAAACGATCCTTAATGGAAGAAATTATCTGCCTTTTCTCACTCACATTTACTATCGTAACTGTATTATCGATCTAGCGCGATTGGCTGTCGAAAGAGACAAGGAAAAGAGAGGAAGGGAAAAAGGGACGCATTTTATAATAATATATAGTTCTTATGCTTTACAGTGCAAATACTCGAACCTCAATGTTCAAACTAAAAGTTTCGGTAGCCGTTTTAATGTGAAGAAGTCAATCAGGGAGATTTGAGACATTTTATTGAAGGAGAGTTGGAACGTCCTAACCCTTGAAATGTCTTAACGCTTCCATAAATATTTAATTTACTATATTAGTCTGAATATTATCATCATTTTTTCACAAAATATTTTATTATTCTTTTTTAACGTTAGATTCATTCAATGCGTATTCTGAAATATTTACAATAAAAGAGAAGTCACTCCGATTAAGAATCAAATTATTGTCGAATTAAAAGCTGACGTGCGCTGCTAATAAGAATGTGAACGAACAAAGAAAAAAATGCTCCTTTAATTTACTCTTAAGAATTTAATTTATCTTACAATTTATTTAATTATGTTCTTAATTAAGTGAATTCATTCAAATTTTATATTAACTTCCTCAATAAAGTAATAAATTAATCTCCATTCTCGATCTTACGAAATTTTGCAAAATAAAAGCCACAAAAGACAAAGTGTCAAAACTTGTCCCAACTGTCTCTTATTTCTCCTGCGAAGGAGAGAGAGAGAGAGAGAGAAAAAAAGGGGGGGAGGGGGAGAGGAGGAAATTTGAAAGAAGCCATACGGGGATCGCGTTGAAGATTGTAGTAACGAAAATAAAATTGATGGATCCGATTAATCGGTGCCGCGAAATCTGACAGGGGGCGTATCGAACATATACGTGATATACGTTCCGGAGGATCCTCGGCGACTGCAACAAGTGCAAATTGTCGGGAGCGAACATCCTTCTTCTCCGAGAATGGAAGAAGTTTATCTGGAGTCGTGCCCGGCACCAACGATCGAAGGCGGCACGAGATTCCTTCCACAGTCCACAGCTCGCTCGGAAGAATTCGATGTTCCGCGATATTGAATTAGCTGGTGTGTGAGTCCGTCTACATACACGTATATGTGTATGTGTGTGTGTGTGCATACACATGACTCGCGTACACCTTCGTGACTAAACTTCCAATTAAACTTCTATCTAGATAAATTCACTTTGCGAGACTGCGGAATACGGTTTCGTTGTCCGCTTATCCTCCCGAGATTCAGTCGCGCTCGTAACTCGAGAAATAAAATTGATGAGTATTGAGCTTCGGCGTTCGGAAAAAATAATCCAATTCGCAATTCATCTTTGTCATTGAATCCGTCACGGATGTGAACTCGAAGCTCGAGTCGAGCGCAAGAGATAAGGAACGGTTTCAGTTACAATCCGCGCCTCGGTGATATCCAATGTTTGCCGTCGGTTTGCCGCACGTATCGCAATGCGCCAAGCGCGAGATGACGTTCGAATATTAATTCAATCGATATTAATATCCAAATATTAATTCAATCGGTCGCGCACACGGCGGAGCTTTAATTAAAATCAACACTCCGAGGATTTATGTACGAGACAAATCGTCTCTCTCTCTCTCTCTCTCTCTCTCTGTCTGCCTCCTTCGACTGTTATCATTGCTGGTCCCAAGCAATCGTCCCGAGGCGAAATCCCCTTTGATGCTTGAAGATTGATCGAACGATCTAACCCAAGCGTCAGACTTGAACTCTCTAATTCAACATCATTCGTCACTTGTTCGCCTTGTTTCTCTTTCTTCTAACCGACTTTACAATTTTATTCACAATTTTATTCGCTTTTAAAAGATTACAAGAGTCGTACGGGATGTCCGTTCGACCAGCTCGAGATCTTCGCGTGGGGAATTTTTACCGGGATATCGGGACGTCTAAATCTGGAGGCATTGCGATGTCATGGCGGCAAAGTCTCGGCGGAGAAAGGAAAACCGCAGTTGCAAATACTCGGCATAGTATGTAATCCTCTTTACCTCTGCCATTCCGGATAGAATTGTGCGACGTGAGACGTCTCGTGGAATCTTTTACCCGCGCGACACGCGCGGGGCGCAGGTAGGTGCGAAGAAATTCTATCAAGATTCCGCGCGTACCGCTTCAGAAATACGCTTTCGAATTAGGCTCTCCGCTCTCGGCGACTACGCGAGCTGTACGATACAAGCTCGCGCTTTCCAATCTTCTACGCGTGATTTCCGCGCTCGCCGTTACTTCAGAATTCGTTACTTCGCGCAAATGGAAAAATCGTTTCCGCGGATTTACTCGGAGATTTACGGGAGATTTATCGGGAGAGGCTCATTGAGAAAGCGCGCGCTTCGTTGTACGTACTTAATGCCGGTGATAAAGGAAGGGAAAGCAGAAGTTTCAATGCGACCGAAAGTCACGGAAACATTTAATAATTATGGGATCTTCGGTCTTCGCTTAATCGGAGCCGCGATTAATTCGAAATATTAAGCGCACACACGGTTAGTTCCGCAAGTCGGATATTTCCTAGAATTCTATTCGTCGCAAGCTTGTCGGTGGAATACGAGAGCCGCTCGAAAGGTTCCGCAAATCGGAAATAACGAGATACGACATGACAGACAAACGCACGAATGTCGGGTTTCGATCAGCTCAGCTATGGTTTTTAGATCGAAATACGGGATCGCCCTGGTATTGGCAGGTTTCCCGATCTCTCGGCTGAACAGTAACGACAACGGCCGATTGTAAGTGCAACCATCGGCCGAGAAATTAGTCGAATAGCTGTCCGGAACGACAATTCCAAAATGCTGCACGTCTCTTTCGTATCCGGTATCGCGCGGCCCGTTGCGGGGATTTCGCTCTCTCGGGATATTCGGGAACGCGATAGCACGACGTGCAGCTGACGTATATATACATATATATATAATATATACGTACATACACGTGCATCTCTCTTCATTGCAAGCCCGATGCACAAGCGGAGATCCGTCCGTATTTGGGAAATGGCATCGTATCTCAAGTATTGCGAATATTTACGCTCCCTTGGTGGGGGAATTTGCCGCCGAGCGTGCGGTGAAAAGCCAGCCGGTTTCCTGGAACTGGGCATTGAATTTTCGAGTCGTTCCGAGCGACCGAGGCGAGCGGAAATGTTGCCAACAATCGCGTTATTAGACCCCTTCACGCGGACGACGGTTCCGTTTCGCCGGCATTTTATCGCGCCTCGCAAAATCAAGCCGGGATCTTCAACGAGACATATTAAAAGCTCGCGCTCTCGTCGCGAGCGAGCTTCCAACGGCGCGAAGCGCATGTCCGTGTCGTTGAAATTAACACGTTCACCACATAGTTCGTCATATGTGTGCGTGTAAATTCATATTGAATTCTCTTATTAAATATTCTCCGAATTTCTTGGAGTTGAACGAAATTGCAATTAAGTACGAAAAGATGTTTAATTCTGTGCAGCCAGTGAAGACAGAATATAGCACTAAGAAATTTACGGATGAGATAGGATGACTGCGCGGGATCCTCTTAAGGGCGGTAGCGAACGGTACGAAGGTCGAAAAGTCTTTCGAGAGACGCGGTGGACGCGACGACACCGGAAGGAAGCCGTCGGAACTTTCCCGCTGATTTTACATGCACACTCTCGGCCATGCGGTCGCACGACGGCTCGATTTATCGCCGCCGGCTGCTTCCCCTTGTTTCTTTTTTGCTCTTTCCCCTGCCGGAACGGCATTTGCCGAAACGACGCGTTTCAACCCCTCGGAGAAATTGGATCCGCGGCGCGTGTGGCACCCCTTTCCCGCGCATTAGTCTTGCCGGGACTTTATTTCTCGAGGTCCGCAGAGAAGAGCGGAGAGGTTGTCCCCGCTTTCCGCCGACGGAGATGCGACGAGAGATTCGCCGATGACATACATCACCCACGAAAACCTGTCAGGCTTCACCGGCTATTCGACATCGAGTCCTTGGAGTCCTACCGCGGTCTACATCTCAACCCTTTTGATTTCTGCTGACCGACCTTGTCGCCGGATACCTTTTTCGCAGCTCACGACGGACGCGTCATCGATTGATTAAGAAGTATTATTAGCCGGAACGCTCCCTTGTAACAGGATGTTCGCTTAATATAAACTGATGAATGTAAGACGCCTCGCCCTCGAAAAAGGAAGAAAAGTTCACTGGGAACTACTTCAATAGCAATGCACTGCGGGTCCGGGCGTGTTACTTTAGCTGAGGCTTCACACTCTTTTCTTGCCGTTTTAAATCACTTGGACTCGACGTGTTAACTTATAATTTAACACGATTAAGTGCTTCGAATGACGCGATCTTTTACACGTCTAAAAATGACACACCTGGATTTTCGGCGTGCCCGCGAGACGCATAACGCCAATTCCGCTCGTAAAAGCGAGAGTGATCGGTGAAGCGACTCGAATCTCATTTGTTACGTCACTATGTCGCCATTCATATATGTCGACGTCAAATTGCATCGCTGCGATAATTGTATTATACGGCACAATTATATAATAATTATATTATATGGCTTTGTAATTATTACGTTCCATTTGCAGCCGCAGCGCGATAAATAATGTGTGTATTTCATTATATATAATCGCGCGAGCGCTGATTATATATGTTACATGGTGCGCGATGAATATATTTCAATATAAATAATTATAATCTGTAAATAATAATATAACTCCATCTCCCCCCCACCCCCCCTCTCTCTCTCTCTCTCTCATCCATCCACTCATCTATCTCTCTGTCTCTCACGAGCGTGCGGAATAATAGCTCGTTAATTGTTCTATCGCTGCTTCATTATCCGCGAAGGATATCGTGTTACACCGCGCCCTCCCCCGATCGGCGAGATCGAAATGCGTTATTCCATTTCGCCCCCTCGGGTATGGCGATAATACGATGCGCTTAACTGTAACGGCACAGTGCAAACGTTCCCACAAGAGATTCCGATCTCTTCCACCCCGCCACGGACCTCTGGGGGAGGAACCTCATGCGAAATTCCGTTTTACAAACAAAGGCATCCTCCTCGATGATAAACGAGANGAGAGAGAGAGAGAGAGAGAGAGAGAGAGAGAGAGAGAGAGAGAGAGCCGGCCGAGATCGGATTTTCCGCGATCGGATTCTGCGGGGACGCGTATTACTTTTGCAAAACGGGCGCGAGTCCTTTCTCTCGCGGGAAAAGGACAACGCGAAACTCGCCGCGGTCTGACGGATTTTTAATGCGACTTTGCCGCGAACTTTCGTTTCCCGCCGCGTTCCGAACGACGCCGCGCGGGACGTGAGATTATTCTTGATCCCGAGAAGTCGCGCAACTTAGTTTCGAGTTTTCTCCCCTTCCGTCGATGCGACGTTGGGACGAAAACCGGCGGTCGGGCTCGCCGAGAGATTTACGTTGAGGGAAAAGCGGATAGTCGATTTCTTCCCCCGCCGAAATCATATTACGCGCTCGAGCTGCCGCGAGCGTCTGATACGCGAATAAGTACGAGTTTACTCGGCGTTCGGAGTTCAGGCCGGATAAAAAAAAGCGACGCAATTATTATTCCCCGTTTTCCGAGAGAGCGATTTTTGTTCCTTACAGTTTTTTCTTCTTTTTTCCGAAAGCTGAATTCGAATTCTGAAGAGCATCGAAGCGACAATGAAAATTTCGATTCGGGATCGGCGCGCATAATCCTTCGTCCTTCGTCGACGCACGGAATTCCGCCGGGGAATCCGAAGGACAATCCGGGGAACGGAGGGGCGCGTGTGCGCGCTAATTAGGCCATTTACGAGCTCGTTTGTCGTAAGGTGCGCGTACCGGTGACATCACAGAGAAGCGATCGCGCCGACCACGAACCACGTTGGCAGCTGAGGCCGGCTTTCCTAACAGGTAGACCTCTTATCCGCGAGAATCTAATTATAACGTTAGCGACCGGTCGACTCGGCCGTCGTCCTCGTCGGTAACGTCGACGTCGACATCGACGTCGACGTTCGCGACACGCTAAGGGAAAAAGAAGGCCGCCAAAGCGCGAGGAAAAGGCTCCTCGCCTGTGTACACGTCGAAAATCCTGTCCCGGGGCTTCGACTACGTTTAACTATGGGCCGTCGGTGCGAGGAAGGAAAAGAGATAAAAAGAAAAAGAAAGAAAATATGAACAAACAGGATAATAAAAGCCAGTCTCTGTGTGCGGTGATAAAGTTAATAGAGAAAAATCGATCGTTACGCTGAGAAAAATATCCAATCGCGTCTGATTAAAAAGTAACGAACGGATATACCCGATCGTTTCATCCGATCAAGTCGAGCCCTTTGCCCGATGAAAATTACAACGGATCGTGTACAGAAGGCGACTAATTTTCCGATTAGGTTTCATCGGTGACTTCATTGGATCCTTCATCGGTTCAAAGACAGCGTCCTCGCTTAATCGGACAATAAGAATGACAAATCGGGCGCATCGTTTAATCGGTTTTTCCGTTGGAAATTTTTCTCAGTGCACGGTAAACATTACGAATGCAAAAGTCAAGACGTGTTTGTACGCTTCCGAACTTCCACTCTGGACTGTCTTCGGCGAACATTAATACAAACGGCGGTGAAATAACAAATGTAAAATCTCACGACAGTAACAGCCGTTCGAAAAGTCACTCGCGAGATTCCGCCCGCTTTTTCCGCTGAGCCGAACTCGCGAAAGTAACTATTTACCGCTCGTTTGGAAACTCACGGCGCTAATTATGTAAGACGACGAGCGGTGCAGGAGCGGATCCTCGAGGATGATTGCGCGAGTTTTCGAAACTCGATTCGGCGGACGAAAGCCGTTGAATGCTCATCGCGCAACTTCGCGCGCTCTCGATTCCGCCGAACTGAACGGTCAGACATTTTATTATTATTAACGTAAACTTTCGAAGCCGCAACAACACGTTCCGTTGTCCCGACGTTGTTCTCTCCGCTCTGATGGTGGACGGAATTCCGCAATTTACACGTTACGAAATCTTACATTATTACTATTATTATTATTATTTCTCGTCATTCTTCTCATCAGACCCGGTGAATAAAACGTACGTCACGACGTCTAACTGAATACGCTATGAACGACGTCGTTGCACGAGAATGCATTTAATAATGCCGAGGACGAGCCAGGAAGAGATACGAGTCGTTTGCGCGCGCGTGTGTGTGTGTGTCGGGGCGGCCAAAAATACTTTAAATAAATTAACAGTTCGCTCGGCCGCTCGCGGGGCAGATGGAGGTCGGCTGCACAGGGTGCATTGGTCGATACGGTCTCCTCGGCAGGCGTTGCACCTGAGGTCATACACCAGCCAGGTTAACCCGGCATCCTCGTGCGCGGCGGTGTTTTGTTTCGCGGCGGGTGGTTCACCCCTTAGCGCTCCGTGTTTCGACGCGCACTCGTCTTTTTACAGCGTTAAGGCCGAGTGCGGAAGCATAAATCACCCCTTATTTCATGCTGCTCTTCCCGCGAGGAAAGCGAAGAGAAAGAGAGAGAGAGAGGGGATGGAAGAAAAAATCGAGAGAGGGAGGAAGCTGGTGTAAGTGGAGTTCCGGAATTTATTCCTTCCGCCGGGGGTCGGTTTTCGCGAAACCAGATCGCCCGTTGAAATCCGCCGAATGGAGGAGACACGTGTCGCGGTGCTCGTCGCGTTGACGTGGCCTTTCACGTATCCAACGCACCTGCGTGCGCGTGTGTGTATGTGTGTGTGTATGTGTGTGAAACCATCAAGTGCCTATGATAATAATTAGAGGAAGTTCGAGAATCTACCGATGCATTTGTTGATTGAAAACCGCCGAGTTCCCGCGATGGAATCCGACAGAGGCTGAGCCTGGCACACTGAATGAAAAATACAGTTATTTTCGAGGACGACAATATCCTTCCTTTCTTTTCATTTCAACCATACAAAAATAGTAGCAGCAACACGCACGGTAAAATTATTGCCACTAACACAACAGTACATTTACTAGAAAAATAGCTGTCTCGATTATTTTCGCGGTTAAAATGAAAGGAGGATACATTGAAAATAACTATATTTTTCTCTCAGTGTAGAGATGTGAGATCATCGGTAATAATAACGAGGATATTTCGGTAATTAAAATCGCGCCTTCCGCTGATAAGTAAATCTCCCTTTGCGACCACCGAAATGCAGCGAATCAATTTGCACGGCTAATAATCGCGAACAGATCCGCGGATAGTATCGCACATCTCCCACAAGACAACAGAGCACGATCTCATCGAGCGTCTCCCTTGTGCACACCCGTTCAGTATCGATCAATCCTCGATGGATAGCATCGAACGTGACAAGAGCAAATTGGAGAGATAGAATTCGCCGTGTATCGCATGAAGGCATCCGCCTTCTTTCGCTGAAAATAGAACGCGGATGCGCCCCGACGAGCGATTCTCTCTCTCGCCGAGTCAAGATATTATTCTCTCTCTCTCTCTCTCTCTCTCTCTCTCTCTCTCTCTCTCTCGTCTAGAGGAAAGTTGACATTTCTCAACGAGCCGGCCGTCGTCTGAAGAGGCCGCGCTCTCTCGAAAATTCGGTAATCGACAAATCATCGAAAGTAGCGGACGGACTTTCGACGCGACCGTTGCGATCTGCAGGCAGGAATCCCCGATTGATTTGTGTCCCGTCACTTTCTTTACCACCGAGAGAAGACGTATCGCGTAGAAGAAAGCAAAATAGAGCCATAACCGTAAGAAATATTTATGTAGATATACAACCGTCGTGTTTCGCAGGGAGAAAGTAAGCCGATGCGCGTATCCATCACGAATCTCCGTCGTCTGCGACCGAAATATTTCATCGCTCGCGCTTATTTGTCAAGGCTTGAGAGACAACGCTTGAGAGAGAGAGAGAGAGAGAGAGAGAGACTTCGCGCGACAAATTCGGCCCTGTCGAGGGTGTATTCGGCCTGCGTTGTGTTTGCATAATCGCAACGTAAACTTTACACTTGAAACCTCCGCTCACTCCCGCGAAGTCTCGAGTGGAACTTCAGGCGGCGACGACGACGAGTGAGGCGGCGGTGACGTCTCGACGGTCGCTCGCAAATACGACGAGCGACGAAGGGAAGACGCGGCTGCGACGTCGCCGAAGAATACGAGAGAGCGAAATATGACAAATGACAAATTTCTCCCGTTTCGTAATTCGCGTTTCGCCGACGAAAGGGTGAACGCCGCGAGGGTTAACGTCCTCGCCAGTCCCGTGCGGTCTTTATTACCTCAAGAAGGATTCTCATCCATATGCAGACGCGAGTGTACGCGAGGTCTATTGATTAATTTGCGGCTGTGTGCGCGTGTGTACGTGCAAGCCTGGGGTAACCGCGCAGCGCACAACCACGTCCGAGAAACGACACACTCCGATCTCTCCTTGCATCGTGACGAGGTTCCGCGCCGAAGAGATCAGAAACGCGATTGAATAAACGAGGGTGGAGAGGAGGGGACGGGGGGAGGTGAAAAGCTGCGACGATCGTATCCTAAAGAAATTTCTAAACAATCCTTTGCGGTGAATGATAACGCAAGAGAACCGGCGAGAAGGATGAGGCTAAGGATAAGAGCCATCGCTGGATGTTGAGCGTGAAATTTTTAAATCTTAACGGGAGGTTAAAATTGTTCGAAGATGCTTCTTCGTGCTGACGCTCAACGTTCATTTTTAACGTCGAAAAATTGGTCGAAAGTAGGTCACGTGATCGAACTTGCTGCTGGATAGCGAAAAACGTATGAAGAAAGCACAGCAGCGTCGAATTTTTGAACATTACAGCGCCGTACAGTTTCTCCTTGAGAATTATGCCATTCCGAAGACCCAGCGAATCTTTTTGTAGAACCTTTTATCAGTGAATGTTGTAAAAATATTGCCATTGATTTAAGATTGTTGGTTTTTCCGTGCACGAGCGCAGAAAGTTCGACGATGTGCGAGACGAGAAGTTACGTCGCGTCTGCGCTACTCCCGCTACAAATTAGCGTTCAAACGCGCGCACATGTCGCGCAAATCCGTTGAATCGGCTGTGAATCGCGAAACGTGTCTCGCGAAACTTTTCGCGCTCATAATTCATATCGCGCGGCGCGCGCAATAATGTCCCCCGGAGATTTATGCTCCCGCATAACCGTGGAAAGCGCGTGTGTAAGCGGCTGCTTTTTTTTCTTCTCCTTGTTTTTCCTTCCTTTTGCTTTCGTTACACCTCCGCGTTGTTTATTTCTACATTACCGCAACTAGAGAAAAATTGGCAAAATGCCGGCCGCGTTTGCCCATTCGCCGCGTTCCCGCACTGGATTAAAGTAGCTGGTCCGTCAAACTATTTTTTTTTTCCTAGGAATCCTTTTCAACTTTAGTCACGTACGGATAAAATTCTAATAGCTATGATGATGACACTTTTTAGACGCATTTCTTTGAGGTTGATACGTTATTTTTCACATCTATTTTCAATATTTTCTAAATCACGTTTGAGATTTTAATGAAAGACTACTGTCATATTAAGGATTAATATAGAGACATTATATAACAATTTCAGAATTATTGACCGTTTTATTTTGAAAATATAGCTATAGGAAATTTACAATTTATGATAATAACCGCAATGTATGTAGATATATACATATTTAAATATTTAAACATTACTCTTTATCACGTATGTACTTCTATTAGTTCAACTGGCGCGTAAAAAAAAGCCTTAATAAGAAAAATCAATAATAAATCCCCCTAATTGTAATATCGCGTGTATATTTGTCTTAATTTCGCGCTCGAAATTAACACTTATCATTTAGATCAGAGTTTCCTTCGAGATTAAAAAAAATCTTCCGAGAAATGAATATTCTTGCTTAAATACGAGAATATCCATCTTGATTTCTAAGACCAATTCTTTCTTGTGCGGATACGTTGCAAATCCACCTCGCCACCGTTAGAGGGATAATATCCCCCCTCCCCTCCCCCTCCTGAAAATCTTCCACAGACCAACCGCCTCAAATTCCCAGTCGCAGAAACGGCGAGCGCGACCGTGTCACTCGCGTCGCGCTCGCGCGGAATAGCGGAGCGCGGCGGACTCCCGGGAGATTTTTACGAAATTAACAATTCATCTCGCTGTCCGGCGTCGCCGGCGGAGTCGTTTTCCTGGACTTTTAACTCATCGTGTACCAGAACGCGATAAAATTTTCGCGAAGCTACACCGCGAATAAACGACCCACGTGTCGCACAGTGACGGTTCCACAGCGAGCGCCAAGTGCTTCGTCCCGCGATTCTTCTCTTCGCCGGTGGATCGCGCCGCGTTTTAACAGTGCCAAGCTTCCGGCGCGCCGTGTAAATGCGGCGTTGGGGCTTGTTAATTCAGTTCGTCGAACGGAGTTAAAGTGGCAAACTCGGGCCTCCGACGGCGCGCGAGAGGAAGAGAGAGAGAGAGAGAGAGGGGGGCGGCTAATCTCGGCAGAAGCATAATTATAACTGCTCCGCGTCGTTGTAGAGCCAGGCAGAGCTCATTAATATTCCACCCCGCGGTAGCTGTAAGTGCGCGTACGGTGGTACGTGTGTTACCTGCCGGCAGTTAATTGTTAAACCTCCGTCACTCTCGATACCGCGCGGCTCGAATATAGTCCGTCTTCTTTCGCCTCGCTTTAATTACGAGAAAGAGACAGCGGGCTTTTCGGCGCGTCTCTCGAAAGAAAATCTATCCCGCGAGCGAGTACGGTTGAAGTCGCAGACACGGAAAAGGGCACGCGTTACGTGCAGATAAATGTTACTTGTTTTAAGCAATTCACAAGTTTATAAACTCGCAAATATATTGCAGGTTCGTCATGAGCAAATTTGTCCCAAATATATCCTCCGAATCCGAATAGGAGTGCTTCGATCAGAAATATCGAGTTAAAGGAAAAATCAGGTGTTTGGTTTACATTCGTCGAATCCGATCTAACTTTTCTCCTCGGTAAAGTTTTGTAATATTCTCGAGAGGTGAATAAAGTCTCGAGCACGTGATAATGAGAGCTTTTCTAGGATTTATGACAAGCACATTTCTGAGATTGTTATATCTTAAAGAAACTATTCTTCGTTGAAGATAACCATTACTTAAAAGGAAGAAAATAAACTGAATAATCGCTTTTCTCGGCGGTGGAATGATACTTTCCTGTATTCTCACGTCGGACTCCCGAAAATCCGACGATTGGCCTCATAATCGGAGACTCCTCGTGTCGGATTCCTCCTCGGGAGACGTTTCATTTGTTCGGATTTAATTGGGGAAGTTCAGCGGATTCTTAAGACGAATACTCGACGGGCGAGGAAGGAACGGAGAATCCGAGTTCCAGCGACGAAAAAGTGACTATTCCAAGTGAAGCTCGGGAAAATTATACCGCGCTTCAGGCGCGCTTGTTTCCACTCTGAACTCTCGATCGCGACCATTAACTCATATTACTTCCGCTTGATACCGCCGGTTATCAAACGATCTTGTACCGAGGTTGTCGGACGAGACATCGTGCGATCACTCCTCGTACAGTTTGCCAGCTCGTATCGCCGAACCGAGAGTATCTCTCCATATCGCGATGAGTTTACGAGGATGATTAATATGCTACCGTGGAGCACGCAGTGCCGACTAACTAATTACACGCACCACACATTGCGCCACGCTGAATAAATAGGAGGCACGACGAAACGTCGCGGTCTCGGCGCAGCTATATTTAATTTCTCTCTTTAATTTCATACGTTTCGGCAAATAATATGTTAAAAATATTAAGAGACAAGAATAAAATAAAAATCAAATGTAGTTCGAACGAGTCTCAAATCATTCCGTTTAAAAAGAGAGAGAGAGAGAGAGAGAAAGAGAGAGAGAAAAAGGGAGAAAGTGTTAATTCGTCTGACAACGCAGTTGCACTTCCGTGCTTCTCCTCGAATGGATTTTCACTACGTTTTTCTTCCCTTATGGTTCAATGTGCGATACACGCCGCGGGATCTTGCCGTAATCGCGAGAGCAAGGCGTTCGGCACGTTAAACCCGAAGGAGGAGGAGGAGAGGGAGGAGAAAGAAAAGGAGGAACTCGTTACTCGTGCATACTTCACATCGCAATCGTCGTTCCGCAATCTTTTCCTGCGCGCGTCGGAACGCCGGAAATTCGAGCTCATCATCATGGCGTGTGCTACGGCTGAAATTCTTACTTAGCCTGCTCTCTCAGATAAAGCGAAACTATTAAATCGCCGAGAGTCGTCGCCGGACCGATTCTCTTCTCTCTCGCTCGTCTCATAGAACGACCGAATCTTCTTTTTATTTTTTTTTTATTTCACGTTGAGACATTTCCATGGAGCGGAAAATTTTGCCGTCCACGCGGCAGAAAATTCCTATCAATTCAAGATTCATATTCTCATATGTAAGCAAGAATATGTAATCTCATGCACGAAAAAAAAACTTGCATAAAAATATCATTTTTTTGTTACTCTAAGAATCATTTTTATGAATTGAGAAAGAAAAATGTGTAGAAAGAACGGCGCTTATCAAACTGACTTTCAGTTTGAAAATATCGTTCCTTCTATCCAATATTTTTTCTCCTCAACTCACGAATATTATTTCCCGCGAACCTCTATTGAATTTCTTTCGCGTAAGAGCGAGTCTTTCATCTTCATTCAAGATATATATATTCAAGATATATAGATTTATATATTCCTGCTTGTACATGAGAATATTAGTTTTGAGTTAACACTACTTAAGTTTTTTTCTATGCACCAAAATCTACGTTCGTTTTGTGCTCGTGGGACACGGGCGAGGGAAGTGCCGACGATTTGAACGAAGAGCGGCACGAGGAGAGACGGGAGAGAGCTTTGTGTTTTACGTGCTTTCCTTTTTATTTCGCCATGATATAATTTATAGGCGGACAAAGTAGTTCCAGCAAAATGGTCGCGCGCTGCGGCGATAGACTTTTTACGGCGCGGGCAGATGGGCGCTGGGACGGGGAATAACGCGGTATAATATGACGTTCCCGCAGTCGCGACCTACTTTGCGAGAGCACTTACCGATCGCGGGGTTAAATGCGAAGATCGTCGCATTAGCGGCGGGTGTGAAGAGATTCGCACGTACGGATCTGTATCTCGGACGTCGTCACGCGCGATTGAATTGCGCCGACGTCACCGGTGATCGAGAATACAACGTCGCAAATCGGCGGATCCGTTGACGTGAAACGTCGCGGCCGAATTTTCGGCCCCGTCCGGGAATGTGGATCGACGTTAACGATATCTATTAATTCCTCTCGGCGGAATATTGACCGCGCCGGTGACTCGAACTGTTTCCGAAATTCTGCAAATTTCTGCCAATCTCTGCGCAAGTCCAGATCTGTAGGGAGCACGCGTTTGCATAGAATTATATGCATTAAATTACACATTCGCGCGTGTGGTTCGATTTATCGTGTGAAAATTACATATTTACTGCGTAAAAAGCAAATTTGAACACATTTAAAGGTATAATTTAAAATATCTCACCGCGTATAATATAATATATACTATAAAATGTACTGGAAGGAAAAAATATCTAATCCATAACAAATATTTCTTACTGATTTAATTATTGATTGAGTTATTGATGGTATTAATAACGCTTTGCGATACGGCAAGTGATGATTCCTAAGCGCGATTAGGAAGCCTTCGTTATTAATTAATCGATCGCACGCGCGCGCATCCGCGCGAGTTTGTCGCCGGCGGCGGTAAATCATATTCTCTCACGCGTGCGTTCTCGGCTATTAACGAGACGAACTATCGCGGGATAAACGGAATAAACGTCGCCCGTAATTCAATGTTCATCGTACCAGCAGGAAGTTCCGCCTCGCGACGAAACGTTCGACATTTCGCGCGCGACCGCGCCGTCCGCTTTTAATATTTTATCTTACTTTGCGGGTGAACGCGGAATTTAATAGTCTTACTGAAATGTTCACTAAAAGAAAGAGAGAGAAAGAGAGAAAGAGGTGAGAAAAAGAAGGACGCGAATGGGAAGGAGGAAGGGGGAAAGTGTCTTAGAGAGTTTCGAGTTCCAATAAAACGAGACGCTCGTAAAATGCTGCTTGCCTCCGACGGCGATAAATCCCCTCGGTACAAACTCACCCCCTTGTGACTCGAGGTGCACGATTCCGGAACATGTCCAAGAGACTTGCCAGAGGATAGATTATTAAGATATTAAACTGTGTGTCCGACCATAATAAACTTGGGAAATGCGGGAAGACGGCAATGCAATAATGAAAGACGTACTTTAATTCTCATTAAAAGGATATTTCCGAACTACTTCGTTATTTATTTTCGTCGATAAATTAAAAGACATATACACAGCTCGGGTGTTCGTGTGAGATAAATACGGCAGTTTGTAATAGAATGTAGCAAGGCTGGTGGAGAAGTACGGAAATCGACGCGTAAATAAAGTAAAATTTCAATTTTTTTGATCATTTTTGATAATTTTCTATAGATATGTCGTGGATATGTTGATTTTGGGACCTGATTTCTAGGACTTTTCGATTAAGCGATTACGAGAGAAATTCGAGAATTTATCGGGCACAATTCACGTAACATGAGAAATCAGTATGCATCCTCGGAAGGATGCTGCTCTTGATCTCTGATTCGCGATACGGACTATATAATTTATGCGAGGGGACCTTTCCTCCCTCGGAAGGAATATTGAACGGAAATCTTCCCTTCCCTTCCATTCCATTTCGTTAAATTCGATTATACGAGCACGCATCTACTCTCTCTCTCTCTTTTTCTCGGACGACGGAGGCCGTTATAGAATCTTCGGATTCCAAACTTCTTCTATCGCCATGAGCGATTCTGAGGGAAGCCGTGAGTCGGGTCTGGTCTAGTGAAAAATCGGGACTCCCGTCGCGAAATTGTACCGTCGCCTATCTCACCAATTTCGCCGTTACACGCGAATCTGTCGTTTCTTTCTCGCGAGGTATTCGCAGACCGCGCGAGAGATCAACGATGAGAGATACCGCCGACGAGGAGAGAAAAGAGAGATAGAGAGAGGGAGAGAGGAGAGTCCCGTGGTTATCAGTTTACAAACGCAATTATTCCGAACGCGATGCTACGTATCAGCCCGAGTTTCCGCCCTACGATTTCCCCGGCTTCGATTATACGGATGCTTATTTACGATTTAAGTAGATATAAATTTCCCCCGCCCGTTCGAATAAAAAAGGGATCTCCCGGGAAACTTGCGCTCCTATAAAAAGTAAATCAAGACCTACAGGAGGGGTGGGGTGAATTTTGAAAGTCGCTAGACCCCCACGGACATCCCGGACATCATTGCTCCCGGAATACATCGTATATGAAAAATAAAAAAGAAACAGGAGAGGAAGAGGGAATAGTCGAGTGATAATTTCGGTTCGCCACGGGCCATGATTTCTGATCCAGCGATAATTCGCATGATTTGCGTTATAGAAGTCGAGTTTATTCGTTTTCTCGCGCCCCTGAAAGGTTGTCGCGAGAAATATATAGCGACGGGGGTGCGATGATTAATATCGTACGCTGGAAGATTAAAACTCGCGCGACGTAGGGAACTTCGCCTGAGCTGTAAAAGCCGTCGCGCCTACGAAGAATTCGTTTCCTCCGCTTTTTATCCTTCCCACGATCGGACTAACACGTTCATTGCCAAGCTGAAAATTGGAATTTCGTGTGGTGGCCAAATTTTTTTTAATTTTTTTATTTAGTTTTTATTGTGCTCAAAATAAGTTAATATATTATTTATATGCTTTTATTATTATGTACATAGGATTTATGTACTCTAAATATCTATTACGCGATAACGGGTGATCGGCCGTTTGGTGAGAACTCGTATCACGTAATATCGCGTGATTGGCAATGAACGTGTTAATGGCGGAATTCAAGAAATTTCTTCATTGTTTCGTCTTTAAAGAACACACAAAAAGCGCACAAATATATATCTTTGTTATTCGCATTACAGAAGAACTCGCTAGGCACGTGGCGGCCGTTGCACAAAGGGTTAAACTTCGCAATTCCGACGCGTGTTTTTTTTTTCTTCCGGCGGCGATTCGCGCGAATATCTCGCGCGCTCTTAAAACTATTCCGTATCCGCGCGCGCGCGAATATTTGTTTTTCGATCCTCCGGCATACGTACCACCATCTTCGTTATTGTATTTACCGCGTCGATGTTTTCGCAGCTCGAATTGCTTCCCCGGTATGAAAAAAACAGCCCCTCTCGTCACACGGGAGGACGGTCAATGGGGCGCGAACGGCGAGCGAAATATCCCCTCCGGGGTTGTCGGATCGAGATCTCTCTCACCGCGGCAGCCTCATCGCGAAATTTCGCGATGACGACCAGTTCCCGCGGTTTCCGCGACACGGGAAAGCTCACCCACCCGTTTCATTCGCGGCAGTCTCATCGACATTGATCGATCATTGTTCACGTTCTGAAAGCGAAAGTCTCTGGCTGGAACTCTGAATATGATAAAAGTGATTTCTCTCAGACTCACAGGAAATGTCCTTAAAGGAGGGCAGCAACTATTTGTAAGTGATTCGACATTTATGCCTTTTTTTCCCAGATAAATACATAAAATAAATCGATTTTCTTGTGAAAATTAGACCAACGGACACCTAGTGTTGAATCAATCAACGGGGAAATGTCAACGGACAGAGAAATTTGGGAAAAATGTGAAATGTGTTGGATTGAACGCGAAATTTTTTCGCCGTCTGCGTTCGCGACGATAAATGATCTCTGTGCCGTATAACCGGGTCATCGTGGACGGGTGAGCGTGTGTGTGTGTGTGTGTGCAAACAGGCTGGGTCGCGACGGTGGATGTGATCCGCCGCGCCGTGTATGGAATTTCGCCTTAGCACGCGCGTCATGCATCAGCTGCGAATGCGACCTCGGCTGCACGTTGGCATCGATGCCTCGCTCTCTCGAGTGATGAGTCGCGTGGCTCGCCGGAAAGGGATGCACCCGTTGGTCATCCGGTTCATTCGATCTATACTTTCGCGTTCTATCTTCTTCACTCTCTAATTTTTTTTCTTCCCTCCCCCCTCTTCCTCTCTCTCTCTCTCTCTCTCTTTCTATGTTTCTTTTTCTTCTTTTTGCGCACGGTTAATAATAAACATGATAAATATTGTAGCTCGGCTTTTCCGCCGTGCAAATCTGGTGGGGAGAGCGCAGCCGATGATCGTACTCGCATCGCCGATATTAATGAGAATGACGGGTAATTAAACGCGGATATTTTCACTCGTCGCGCTTTTTGCGCTCTCGCGAATGAAGCGACGTGCACGTTTATGAAAGCGCAAATTTATTGGAGGCGTCCATAAATAATGAAGCATTTTTAAGACCCTTATTAATGCTACGCTTGTGTACTTGTTGCAGGTAGACGTTTAACTTCTGATACAATTGATTAGAAAGTAAAAGCTTCGCTTATAGATGTTTTAATCTATAGGAGAACACTGATTTTGCGTTGTGTACGAGATGATAAAATGATAAACTTTTCTGCCTCTCTCGTCACCATTGACCCATTCGCTCGATTTTCGGTTTTTCTCGTTAGCGTTAGTCCCCTTTGAAACTGTTTGCCTGACGGAAAACTCGACTACTAACGAGACCATGTGTTACCATGCAAATAATTTCCACACATTTATACTTATACATACATACATTCGATATACTTTACACAAAGCACACTCGTATCTATCACTGCAGCTTCAGTTTGTAATACTTTTATGGGTAGCCGCAATATATACCCGAGCGCTTCAATTACATCCAATTTCAAAATCGTATTTACACACGTTTCGACGAAGTTCGATCAAATCAAAAGAAACACGACGGAAAAGAGTATCTGTCTCTCTCTTTTTCTACACACACACACACATACACATATATATAAAAGACTCGCTACTCGAGTCGATATTTGCCGGCGCGCGGTAAACACGGTGTAGCGATGCGTCAACGTTTGCAACACCCTCGGGGCGGCCACGGATGTTAACCTATGTCGTACATCGCCGCCTTGCCGATACCGGGGGATACGACGTCTCCGCCGCATTCGGACGGGCATGAAGGGACAGCGTAAAAGCGTTATATCAAGTGCCGCACGCGCGCTTTCACCGACCGGCGCGCACGGTGATCTCGTTTTGCACGACCCGTTACCTCCCTTCCGACTTCACGGTGGTTAAATCGCAGGCTAATATCGCCCGGCCGTATCTCGCATCGCCACGAAAGCCACGGCCGAGAGACACAAAAGAGACACGCGCGTTCTCCGCTGGAGGAGAGACTCCGACGGAGAGCGAGGGCGAAAGAGAGAGAGAGAGATAAATGCGTTTATTTACACCCTGGGATTGAGTCCCCTAAGAGCGTTATAGTGATAAGATATGAACAGAATCACATTGGAAGCGAGAAAATAAAATGAAGTAAGAAAATAGAAAATGGAATGAAAAATAAGATAAAATAAGATAATATAAAATAAAATAATAGATAATGCATAGGCAAAGTATTTATTAGACTGTCAGAGCTATACTGAACTTATTTTTATTGAAAGAGAGAGAGAGAGAGAGAGAGAGAAGGGAGGGGGAGAGAGAAAGAATGCCGGGGGAAAAAACCGAAGCCTCGATCAAGCAGCTTTTTCCGCAAGCGGTGCAGCGATTTCCGCATTCTCTCACGTCGTCGCGCACGTCTCCGTATGCGATCCCCCGGCAGGTGGACGCGATCGGCTCGTTGTTTTCTTCGTGCCTTTTTTCCCCACCCTTTTCCCCGTCTCTCTCTCTTTGCCTTTTCGCCCTTTTCCTTCTTTCGGACGCGATGCCGCGATGCACGCTCGTTGATTCTGCACAGAGCGCTTCCGGCGCGCGGTGCATCGCGAAAGCCGGAGCAGCCCGTCGAAGCACACGAGGGTGTGCTTATCCGTACATCTGTGTGTGTGTGAGCGCGCTCGTGAGTGTGTGCGCGCGCGGCCAACTGCACGCTAGATTAGTGTATCGACCAATGCCAGCCATTGATCGACGCCTAGGCCACGGGACACGGCCTACGCGGCGCGGCTAGATAAAGCTACATGCATTATGCATGCATACTGTGGATGCACACAGAGACCCCCGTCGTCGACGATAGCGGTACGTTCCGCGAGGGGTTAAATTGCGCGAAATTTCAAATAAGAGCGTACACCTCGCGAAACACCCAGGGAGCGAGGGTCCTCGGGAGCGCTTTGATGAACCGAGGTCGCGGCAGCTTTGTGACCTGGGTCGATCTTCGCGAGCGAAACGACTACACCGGCGTGGTCGAAGAAATTGTTACAAACACGCGATTATAGGTGTAAGCGGATTTATATTGCTTTTTTTCACTTGCTTTTTTCCCTGTCCCGAGAGTTTTCGCTTTTAAACAGGTTCGGTGGATATTTTTTTAAGGGTTAAGAGAGAGAGAGAGAGAGAGAGTGGACTGCGGATTTTTCTCGAGTGAATGGCGCCGGAACTTCGTTGTTTCGTTGGGAATTTTTACCCCTCTCGAAACGAGACCGTGCCGGTGTTTATTGAGAGTTGCGCTTTTCCGCGAGATAAATCCACTTTTCCGCACGATATACGCCGACGCGCGACATCGAACGCACGTCGTTGTCGTGAACGGTGTAAGGCGCGAGTTAAGTGTAACACACAAGCGTAGATTTCGGGACGACGTCGCATCGCTCGGCCAAACGACGTCGTTACCGTCGTCATCAGCGAACGCTGAGCGCGTGCTCGCTGAGCGAGCACTCGCCTCGCCCCCGGTGGTCTCAGTTTCCGATATATTTTCCACCCCGTGCACCTTGCCATTCTGGCAATCAATACGCCGATAGAGCCCGCCGACTTCGGCGAGAACGCTGGCGGATTTCACACCGACGACGACGTCGCTGCGACAATCCAAAAAATTAGACATATGGATCGAAAATACATTTCTCGTTTACATCACTTACTATCATTGTTAGATTGAAGTCAGCCTATAACAGATTATTTATTATTATTATTAGAAGCCTCTAACGAGTTGGATATCCACTCGTTATTTCTTAGTTTCTTCAGTTTAGAAAAATTAGCAAGCTGTCGTCTTATCCCTCCTTTTTGCTTATATAAATCTTTTCATTCCATTTAAAACAATCTCTCTCTCTCTCTCTTCCTCTGAGATGTGAGAAGGAAAACAGAAAAAAAACCGAAAAAAGAACAGAAAAAATAAACAAAAAGAGCAACGCGTCGACGGTTACGAGAGCAGAGTCCCGACTTTATAATGCCGCGATTACCATGCAAATTTCCGAAACAACCTTTCTGATAGTTCAATCGCGAGGCGCGCCGCGCACGCAATTGCATATGCGCCAGTGTTGGCGCCGGTGATGCTAGCGTGCTCTCCCCCTCTCTCTCTTTCTTCCCATCCTTTTTCGCGAGTATCCAATTTTGAAAACCGGATCGACGATCCGGCCGGCTTTCATTGACGACTGCCGGCCGCGTTCGAGGACTTCAATCGGAAAATCGAGCTGGCTGAATGTCACAGACGTGAGGCGCCGCGGCCTCGTTACCGTGATTAGTTAGTTTGTTTGTGTAACGAATTACCCGCGGCCGGGGGTAGCGCCGTCCGGAGGTATCGTCGACAAAGCGATATGATATAGAACGCGGGTGTGTATATGCGCGAACGATAACAATCAGCTCATCCCCGCGATCTATAACGCATATCATTCGATAGCGAGCGAGCGAGGACGCGTAGATCCCACGCGCAGAGAATGGTCCGTTGTCCCGTGTATTCGCCGATAGGTCTAATTGTTAACTATCGAGGAAACTAAAACGGAGCGAGCGGGAAGGAGAGAGAGAGAGATACGGAGGGAAAGAGGGAACTGTATTTACCGCGCGTCTCGGCGCACGTGTACGGGTGTGTGTGTGTACAGCCGCGCGTGTCGTGCGAGTTAATTGTGTCACGGAGACACGACGGGATAATACTAGCGACTAGCGATTTAGTGCGATGCGAAAAGCTCTCTTCGTGCGGATCCGACCGGTGGAATGAATCCCGGTCACCGGTTTGCAACACCACCACAGGCAGGTGGGCGCACTTTTTTCCCACATCCGTTACATCGTGATAAGAGATGAGACGACCATGAGACGAGGAGATGGGACTGAGGATTAACGATTCGACGAGCCGATAAAAGAGGAAGAGACCATTGTCGTTCTCATGCTCGTCACGCGTTATAACTCGCGTACGTCGTGGCCCGTGTCGCGATTCGCGATCTGGAACAGCGAGCGAGCGATCGCACGACAAAGATAGAGCGGGTGGGTCTCTATAATAATCGCCACGGTAGATCACCGACCGGCCCACCTGGGAAGCCCGAGGCGTGATTAACGCGCGTTAGCGGCTCGTCACGGCCGCTGTTAATTTCAATAGCAGTCAGATGTGACTCGTGCTTCCGCAACCCACGCGGCCCCTGACCGAATACGAGACCACCGCTCTGTTAACTGCGGCAACAATCTCATCTGTCAGAAGTTGGCCGCGTCCTACGCGTGAATGATAACACGCGCGTAAATAAAGGTCCGTCCTTCCGTTGGTCTCGCCTCTAACCGTAGTCTGGCACTCATCACGGGTCAAATTGACCCGAGCGAAAAGTTGAGATCTTACGGTTGTTAAATCTTCAATTCAAATTGGTCGTTTCGCAGTAATGGAAAAATGCAACATTCATCTTTGTACCGCGGCCGGCGGATTTGTATTTGTTTCCTGCCGTTGTTCGGACGGCGTTCGACTAGTCGATGTGACGCGAAAGATCCTAACGTGTATGTACACATCCACCGGACGGATGTATAACGGAGCTTTAGAGTCGATTTTAGCGTTATAATTGCTCGAGCGAGTGCGCACAATTAAATTATAAACTGCAATCGCCAAAATCCCGGATTATTATCGCAGAAATCTATCAAGCATTAGCGCTCGTATATATGTATATCGTGTTCATTAATTATTAATCGCGCGTCTGTCACGAGGAGGAATTAGCTTTGCTAATGCGCGCTGCAATCACGCGCAGTGAGAGAGTTTTGTTGCGCGTAATACATTTGTTTGCCGATAAACCGTACGTGCATATATGCATTGTATTAGAAATTAATATCTGCAAACGCGTTGAAATATTCCGCCTCATCGACTGGTAAATATACATCGACCGCTTTATTCCTACACATCGCGGAAATCGCATCGATTAATTAATTCGAGGTGCCGCAGCGCACGCGCGTGAATCTTCTTTCTTTCTTCACTGTTTACTTTATTTTATTTTAAACTATATAAACAAGCTCTCGGACGCGCAACCGAAGAAAGGGAAAGCAAGGCCGGTAAGAGCCGGTTAATCATGTGGATATTTAAATTACGGAGAGATAATAACGTTCGAGACGTAAGAAATTTAAACATCGGTATCCTCTCATGGTTGAAATATTCGTGCTAATAATCTCAACATATTCGTATATTATGCTAATAACCTCGCACACACGGGAAAAAAGGTTCCTGCGACTGAATAGAGATCAGATGAAAACTCACTGATGAGAAATGAAAGCTCGGTGGCGGGAAGTGATACCTCTGTTACCGCGACCGGGAACACTCGTCACAAACAATAAATTATTTGAAAGAAGTGACATTGTATTAGGGAAATATTAAAGAATTTTCTTCGGTTTCAGTGAGACAGTATTTAATACACGATGAAATAAATAAATTTGTTAAATTAATACAATTAATACAAATTAAGTCGTTAAATTAATTAAATTGCTGTTAAATTAGCGCAAAAATTTGACTGTGGATCGTTTGGGACATGTGAAAAGTTAATGTTAAATTTAACACTAAATTTCTTGCTGTATATTATATATTCGTATTGATAACAGCAATCGGCCCTTACCTGACGTTGCATCTCCATCTTTTGTTATTACATATTTTATCCCACTCCATTTTATCTTCCCTTCAAAGGAAGACATTTCAGACTTTACTTTTAAGAGCCGCCAGACGAAGGTGAAACATGTGTGGACTTAAATTTTAAGCGGCGGCACTTGCGGCTGCACCGACGCGACAACAAAGCAACGTGTAATGCTCTTACGCGTAATTATACGGCGTCTATTGTGCCGTAATTACATTGATTCTCCGTCTGGGTCGGGCTTCTTTTTCAAAGTTCCGCGTGCGCGTGCGACACTAAGTATAGCTGAAACGATTCCCACGATCCGTGGTGTACAGACAGAACGGGTGGAACTGGACGGAAAAGTTATGCAAACGTTTTGCAAAATTCGCAATAGTTAATAACGAGGAATTAATTGATCTATACGAGCGGGAAACGATCGCGCGGGAAACAGTAGGCCTGACTTTATAAAGAAAAATAGCTTGCTTTTGAAGATAATCCCAGCAACGATGGGCATCGAGTGATAGAGAGGGGCGTGTTTCTTTTCAGCGCGCGGTTCTATGTCTCTCCAAAAACACCCATTTTGTACTACAGCCACCTTAAAGCCTGATCTACAGTGTGCTCTTCGTTTCTCGTTTCTTGCTCGCTATCACTTTTCCATAGGTAAATGGAAGTTCTTACGGAAGAAAAATAGAGAGCAGGAAACGAGATCGCAGAGAACACATTGCAGACCGAGCTTAAAGGCGGATAGCACACAAGAGGTCGTGGCGAATGTCAATAACGTAACTCCATTTACGCCGAACGTGTCACCTCGNAAAAAAAAAAAAAAAAAAAAAGAGGTAAAGAAGCGAAACCACTCTGCCCGGGCTTCTCTGAGTTAAGCCTAATCCTCTTTAGTCCCGGGGAACCGGGCGAGATGAAATATCGCGGGGTCTTAACATCCCGAGCGCCGTATGAGGCTCGCGAGAAGAAGTTTCGCCGGCAGTTTTCCAAGTAAATTTGTTTAACCCTTTCGCGGCGGAGTGCTCTGGAAAGAGTTGCGCTCTAAGCAGCCGATGCCAGATCGACCGCGCGGACCAAATACGCGAGTCGTTCCGAACGCAGTGTGTATATAATATTTGACTATGTAAAAAAAACCTTTGCACAAGAAGCGTATGCTGCTAGCACGTCAAAAACAACTTAATGGACATTAATGGCAGTTGTTGATAACAAACGAACAGCGCCTTCGTACGAAAAGAGCGGCTCCGGATGGGCGCCATCTGGCGCTGTTCGTTCACCGCGGGTAAATTTGCCTGAGCGCCGAACGGCGCTGTTCGCTGAGAATGAGCATCTATAGCTGAGCGCCTAAAGGCGCTGTTCGCCGCGAAAGGGTTAAGTGACTCGCATCTATCGCCCCGTACGATCCCCCGTACGTCACCTTTCTCGCGGTTTTCACCTCTTCGACCGTAATCCCGACGATCGCTCGCTCAATACTCCAAAATTCAAGGGATTGAGAAAGGGATGCGATAAAAGCGACCAAAGGAGAAGGAAAAAAAAAAGAAGAAAATGACGACATTTTAGCTTGACGAGAAATCCTCGGGTCGAAAATATTATGTCAACACGCTCGCGCGCGTATTTCGCCGAAGGGAGATAATATTCGAGGGATTACAACCAGGGAGGTTTGCAGCGGAAGCGAAGCGGAATAGCCGGAGCGAAACGCGCGGTCCGGAACGGGATCGCCGCTGTGCCAATTGTCTTCCCGGATTATAATGATTCCATTTCAGTTTACGTTATTACGCGCAGAACGCGGGGGGAGAGAGAGAGAGAGAGGAACGCGATTCCGCGACGGTATGCATTCCCCGGAGGGACTTCGCGGACGAGACGGTCTGCGTTGCAGCGCAGCGCGCAATCGATGGCCGCATATATGAGAAATAGTTGGGCGAATTGCTGGCGAGCAGTGTTCGCGACCGGTGCGTGCAATGACCATTACGAAAAAAGTCGTTTCACGAGGGCCGAAACCTCCGACGGCAATTTTGCGCCTCGGTCCGAAGGAACAACGCGTGATCGGGAGACTCTTCGGCGGTCGAGAGAGAGAGAGAGAGAGAGAAATTAAATATAGATTATGAATTATAAGTTGTGAGTTATCAATTGTAAGTTATAGTCATAAATTCTTTTATAAGTTCTTTATAATAATTTATTTGATTTACAAATATCCAATTTCTGTTGATCGTACGATAAAGCGTTTAATACCACGATAGTATAATATCACGATAAATTAATCACGTAATAAATCACGCACGTACGTAAATGAATTACATAAATAAATCACGTGATACATTATAGAATAGTCTGTGTCATTGTAATCTACGTGACGTATTATTATAATTTCAATATATACACCAGCTTCCGGCATGCTGCACCTCGCTGGAACTTTAACAGTAAGATCACGAATCGCCGAATAACGTCCGACAAGACACGGATATGTACTCCTCCCGCCGTAACCGATACTCACGTCGAAAGCGAGCGATTGCGGTTAGCAATATCAATTTTAACTCGTGTTTCGGTCAAAGCCACGTTTCGAGTGAAATCGACCGCGAGAGAGAGAGAGAGAGAGAGAGAGAAGAGGAAGAGAAATCGATAACGGGCGCGTCGCTCGATAGATAGAGAGGAGGAAGGAAGAAGCGGGCGAATTGGGAGAACTAGGAACGGAGAAGGCGGAATAGAATAGGAGAGTAGAATTCGATAGTCGAAACTGGGAAACTGAGATAGAGCGAGAGAGAGCCTTCCCTAAAGGGGTTACAAAAGGTGGGCGGGTAGTGGCCGGTGAGGGCACACACGTAGGTCCAAACGGGTCGCAGATGCGATAGGATTTCCCCGCAAATTTCCCCCCGTGGCAAGTGAATTCGAAGGAGAGTGCGGGATATTTCGAATAGTGGAAAGGTCGCCTTTTAATCCCGATCGGCGCGAATGTTGACGCTCGAAGTTACCGCAGCGAAATTGCGGGCGACCGTGCGAGTCCACTTTGTAAGATTCGCCCGCGCGTTTCCCCATAGCTCTTATTAAATTTCACGACGGACCTTTTCAATGCCTTCCTGCTCCCCGATTCGAGGATTCGCGCATAGGAACTTTCTTTACGTGGCTTTTTCGTTCGCGTTTCGCCATCGGAGGATTATAGGAAAAGCACCAAGACCGACTGTGCTATTTTCTTTTCGGTCTATAAAATCTTGTTGAAGGTGTAAAATTAATATTTATGTGCATGACTGCAAAGCGGCAACATTTCTTTGCCGAAATATATTTTAGTTTTTTTTTCCCGAAAATTAACACATATTGTTTTGGAAATAACTACTTTGAAAGAAGATGGTAAGTACATTACCGTTGATTTGTTACTTAAAAATCTACAGAAAGATAGCTTGAGGGAAATTTCAAAATGTCGAAAAATTAAATAACGCTAGTGAAATAATCGCTCTTGCAAAACAGAAAATGTCGCTCCACTTATTGCACGTAGTAGACGAAAACGTGCAAACCGTTTGAAGTTCGGTATTTTACAGCCGGGAAACATGAATATGTCGAATTTCCGTATCTATGTTAATTTTGATGCTTTCCGCTAATCCCGGCAAAATTCCGCGAATGCACAAATATCCCTTTAATTCTCGGCAGAATACGTTGTACACGATGAACCGGCAAATTTCAAGTGCGCGAATGATCACTGGGAATTCGTATTACTGAGAATCGTGTGACAGGAAATAATTATATAGGTAGGTTATTATTATATATGCTGCGCATGCCTAATAAATTAGCACAGTTTCGAAAATATCGATAGCTTGACGGACGGTCAAAATTACCGGTGACCAGAGACTAATTTAACATGCTGTTCTCGAATATCACGTGAAAAAGATATGTTGCTGTTGGCTTAGAGGAGGGAAGTAAAGTATAAAGTTGCATAACATGTAGATTGCGTTATTATCTTCCACAAAGAAGAACGTACATCGCGAAAAAAACGCGTGTGCACGCGCGTTGCGTGTGCATTGTGAACGCGTATTGTTACACCACCGGCAACAAAAAGCTCCGGACAGAGTAATTATGAGGTTAGTAATAATTAATGTATTTCACCGGTGATGCGACATCAAAGGGAGCAACGGAATGCCCTTTACGACCCTCTAAGGTGCGCTCGTGATGTGTATCGATGTATTATAATGTGTATATATAATATATATATATATATATATATTATGACGTCATAAACGTGTCAAGCTAGTTTGTGGCGTAAGGAGCGGCATGGATCCAACAACATGTTCCATTGAATCGAATCGCTTTCGTCATAGCATCGTTATATACTTTTTTTATACAATAATCGCGTCAAAC
This sequence comes from Dinoponera quadriceps, assembly GCF_001313825.1. Taxonomy (NCBI): domain Eukaryota; kingdom Metazoa; phylum Arthropoda; class Insecta; order Hymenoptera; family Formicidae; genus Dinoponera; species Dinoponera quadriceps. The sequence goes on along the minus strand of NW_014554884.1, from coordinate 605,977 downwards.
ATAAAGACGACTCTCTCTCTCTCTCTCTCTCTCGCTCTCTCCTTTCCTTCGTACGTTAATTATGTTAATTACTCAGAAATGAGCAGGGATTTTATTTCTCCTCCTTACGAAGTAAGTCAAGTGTAATCGCTCCCTACGTTGAAATTGCCGGTACAAAAATCGTCTCAAGCGATATATATTTGCAGGCGAGCAAATTGCCGCACTTGAGAAAATCTTGCGCATTTATATTGCGCCCCGGGAGAAAGTTTCTTCTTTGATATCTTACCGTAATTTGCGAGACGGCCAAGTGAATAAAGTTGCGCGAAAAGAAGACACGTCGGCAGTAATGGATTTTTTAATTAATGCTGCCGATTAACTCGTCTCCTTTTCGAAGGCCGCGATTTATTAGTCGACGAACGGCAGCTGGCGTATAAAATACGCCGTGACGTGCGATTCGGGCCAGCAACGTGCGAGCAGTGACTGACGACGATCGTGCAGTAAATAATAAACTTATGTAGGGGCGTTAATATCGTCACTGAAAATCCGGCACTCTGCGATACATCCACCTTAATTGCAATGACAAGGTCACGACGTTGGATAAGGTGCAATGAATTAGACATAACGAACTTGCGTCAGAAGTGCTTTCTCGCGAGCGGACATCGGGGCGCGACAATATTCCGCTTGACTCTCGCGATACTTTATTGCCGGCTATCGCCGCTTCAACGGGGCTGTTTGCGAGCTGATGCCCTTCGAGAATTGCGTGGCCGGAATGAGAAGGAATTTCATCCGAGGGGCTACGAGGTCGGACAGGAGCGCGACTCGTAAAGAAACGAATGGAAGGAGCCAACGGCGCGCGAGAAATGCGTCGGATGATTTTTTCGCTTCATTCAATATTGAGCTGACCAAATGTTCCCGGTGTTAAACGCAACGTTATTTCCTTCGCCCTGTCCGAGGCCGCAAATTCTACGCGCGCAATGTCGCCACACAACTTTCATCGCTCATAACTCGAAAACTGTCGGCGCTACCAGATCGGGATTTTTGTAATTAATCCGTTACATTGGTATTTATTTGGCAGCCTCGTAAAACGGAAGTATATAAGATGAGGCTATAATTATTACGTCACCTTCGAAGTATTCCTTAATATTCGGAAAATCTTGATTCGCTGGGTATTAATAATATAATTACTTGCGTAGATTCTTTTATTTAAATAGAATAAACAATTACTTCTATGAGAAATTACAGGTTGAGGGAAATGTTTGTTTTCTCATTAAAAGAAAGTGTTTTTCTCAGTATAAAAGTATGTATGTTAGTATAAAAGTATATATTAATACAAAAATAAATAAAGAAAAAGTAAGGCTTTTGGGACATCCCGCATGGGTGGATTCGCGATTAATACAACTGACAAACACACGTAATATGAACAACGATGAACGTTGACGAGATTCATTATTCGCCTGTCATTAATCACCGTAGTCCGTTAATTCGCCGGCGCACAATCACGAGATAAATAATTAGCCCCGAAACGTTATCGAGCGTTTAAATAATAACTAAGGTTTAATTACACATTAGTGTGGTTTCCAAAACACAATTTATCGGATCGCTGCGGAACAATTAATTTAAATGTCAACGGAAGGGAACACCGAGCACGCTCGGAGCCGCGAGAGGCGGGCGAGTGAAATAAATCGAGGAAATTCGCGGCGCCGACTCGAGGATGGAATCGTGAAGTTGTCCGAAAGATGACGAAAAGTTGTGGAACAAAATGGCACATGTGTGGTTGAATAACTCCATATACTAATATCTAAACATCGTCCTCGGATTTCACTTAAAAAACGCCACGAACTTTCGTCCCAATTCAATGTAAAAGACGTTCTATTTTTTGAAAATATCTTTCCGACGTCTTTAAGAGATCCCTTTTTAGAAATTTGTTCCGCCTGGGCGGCTTATTTTCCAAATCTCACCCCTTCAAAATCCCACCTGTTTCGGTTCATTGCAACGAACACCGACATTTAACTGACTTTTTCGCACGACTGAGCTTTACGCACGCACAAGCAACACCGGTTCGCAAGCCGGCAAACTCGCGACGCGTTGCAAGCCGAATTATTCTCGCTCGCGCCGCGATAGCGTAGGCGGGTAGAAAATCAGCTCGAAACGTTTCGTGCGCGCGGACGGTATATTCATCGGTGATTACCGGAAATTCATCGCGGCGCGCATCCGACGGATTTGTTGAAATATTGCGTGCGACGGCGAGGACGGACGATGTAAACAAGCGTATTGCGAGCGATGACGCTACGCGCGTCGTTACGCTACGCGCGTTCATCTTCGGCGAATTGCCGGCAGTCCCGTTATCCTCCCTCCACCGGAAGAATGAAGGATCATTGGATTTACTTGATAATCCACGGATATTAATCGCCTGAGGATACGTTGGTACCGCGTATGTTCAAATGTAACTAATTATTATGGATCATCCCAATGACCGCGTATGCGTATTCGTGCGACTCTTCGAAAGCTGTGTCGCATTTTTACGCAAGGATCCACGAGGACGAGCGAAAGGGATAGACAGATAGATTTATTTCTACCTCAGGATACAGCTCCCAAATAGCAAAACTTGAGTATGCCGTAAGAATGATGAATGAATGAAAATGAATAAGAATAACAAACAAGAGAGAGAGAGAGAGAGAGAGAGATGGTTGACGGCAAAATTTTCGGCCGACGCTCTCGGCGAGGAAGACGGGAAATCTCCCGTTTGTCGACGTTGAAAATTCGTGCCCGCCGCATGCGTGATTAAAGGCGCATGAATAGTTTAGCAGAATGCAAAATCGAATGTGTGAAATTGTATTTCGCGACATTTGCGAGAAACTCACGTAAAACGCGCGCGAGACGCAAACACCGTGCCGACGGCGGCCAGTGTGTGTGTGTGTGTGTGTGTGTCGTGTGAATTTTACATTAAAGTCGCCATCGCGACGCGAAATGTCGAGGTCACCGCGAGGTAATATCAGCTACGGCCAATAAAACGATACTATACGTCCCATTATGTCCGGGTAACTTCGAAATGCGAGACACACGCAAGCGTGCAGCGTAAAAACACACGTACACACCTGGGGGGGGGGGGGA
>NW_014554884.1:601519-602845 GCF_001313825.1 Dinoponera quadriceps | reverse complement strand
GGGGGGGGGGGGGAAGTGGGGGACGACGGAAACGTCAAGCAGCGAGCGAGAACGCGTTCCGAGCCGTGCGATTGCAATGACATCCCCGAATCGCGAGAATGGCGGACGTCGGGATAGGTCAAGTTCGCCTTTCCCAGGAAGTCGCAGCGTGCGGAAAGCCCTCGACGTTGTCAGACGAGGGGACTCCGGCGAGCAATATCCGCGAGAAAACGGGCATGATGAATTTGCATAAATTGTCACGGACGCGATTAATCGTCGGGCGTCGCGCGATAACAGTCACGCGCTGCATAAATCCGGAAATCCCCCTCTCGGACGATTTAATGCATCGGCATTGTCACCCCGAGAAAATCCGACGAGATTTCGCGTGCCGAACGGCGACGACGGCCGACGTATATCCGCGTGCGTGCGTTTCAACATCGCGAATCTGCCGATCGGCATTGGCCGCCGATACGGAGGAGTTTTCCGACCAAGTATTGCGAGTCTAACCGAGCCTTCTGACTGACCCAATGTTGAAAGTGAAAAACCGTCACGTTGGTGAGACGAATAACGCGAATAACCCCGATTCAAAATTCTTCGGTCAGACGTCCCACTCCTTCCCGGCCGGGAAGTCGAAGCAACGTTAATTAGTCGATAATGTCCCAAGCTTATTATTACCTCTCCTTCCCCTCGGTGACTTAACTTTGTGTAAATGACACGCGGCTTACGTAAAGCGGAAACGAGTCGAACGCCGGCGTTTAACTAAGCTGCTACGTATTATGAGTAAATCCCGGACGCGTAATTTAAATTAAGTCTCTTACCGCTTTAGATACTTTGCGCGCCGTTTCCGGGGAACTTTCTCCGCGACACCGGCGGCGACGCCGGTGCAATTATCCCTTTTCTTCGTTATTCGAATTAATTTTTCGCACGCTCGCGCGTGCGCGCGCACACACACACACACACAAAGGCCGGGCCTGCGGCGTGGAGGGTGTCTAAATAATCGCGTCGCCAGCCTCGTCAACTTTTCACGAGGTCGGCCGCGGGCGATAAAATACACGGACAATACTAGGTGTTCCCTGGCGGCGGATAATGGAAAGTTAAATGAAAAAGATGCCGGAGGGACTCGAGTGAGAAGCACCATTCTTTAACCCTTACGCGCCCTCCCCTCTTCTTTTTTCTCGTCCCGGGCGATAAACGACATCGCCGTTTAAACTTCCGCGTCCCGCGATTATTATTCCGCTTACGCCGAGTCGACTTTCGCCCCGAATCTCCGAAAATCGCCCCGACGACTGTCAGCGCGGTCGCGCGATCGATTTCCGATCGGTGGTTCGTCGAGCTCCCCCCCCCCCC
>NW_014554884.1:453223-601427 GCF_001313825.1 Dinoponera quadriceps | reverse complement strand
TTTAATTTTAATTTAGCCCCCCTCCCGCCCCCCGAACGTCGTCTCGCGACTTAAACAACCCGAATCCAACGGCGAATCGAATATTCGCCACCTGGCAGTCTCAGGTCGTCGTTAGGACAAAGCCGGTTATCGAAGATTACGCCAATATCGCGCGTCCTCCACGTCCCGTGGAGGAGGATCGTGTCTGCGCGCCTCGCAGTTAGCCAATCACCGGCACTTATCTTTATTCATGTTTGCTTTGACCCTCCAACGCGTGGACGGGGTTGTTGATGTGGCGCTGGCTTTCTCTCTCTCTCTCTCTCTCTCTCTCTCTCTCTCTCTCTCTCTCGTGCGCGTGAAGTCGATGCTGGAGGGTGCTCACGTACTCAGTTCCATTTCCGATCGAACCGGATAGCGCGAGAGGCTTACTTCGCTAATAATGGAATTTCAAATGTCAACGAAACGTGAGTGACGGACGGCTCCTTATCGAATTTGCAGGAGATCGATCTTGTCTCATCGTCGCGAGTCGCGGCGGCACCGTGTCGCGACGCGAGCGACGACGATTCTTCCCTTCGCAGGTTCCGTTATCGCACCTGCCGGAATATCCCTCCCGAAAATCCGACCGCGAAAATCCAAGTGACGTCTCTGCGATAATCGTATCGCGGTTAGGCGCGCCCGCGATTTCCAGAAGCGCGAGTAAAAATAACCGAGCAGCGATTAATGTTACGGCGGTGAAAAGCGCGGGAGAGAGCGTGTGGTTTATTTGGTCGTCGTTGATCCCCGTTATTTGCTGATAACTCCGGCGGCGGCGTTAATTGTGCCGCGAATATATGAAGCGACTTCGGCGCCGGGCGGGGCGGAATGCGCGCGCGACACGCCGAGGACTCCGGTGTGTCTCGGAATATCGCGGGATCGTGACGGACGCGTAATAATAAAAGGGCCAAAGGGCCGCTAACGTGAGTAAATGGAAACGTCGATATTAAACGGTCGGCTGAAACCGGCGAGAATTGAATAAAGCGGAGGACGTTCCAACGAAAATATGCGGGGCCCGCGGATTGACAGGCAGAATTCCATCGCGCTTTATCGGTGCAAACGCACGAAAGCAATCGATGTCTCTTATTGCGTTTGTCAATGACCGTGTGAGTGTGCGTGTTTGTTTTTGGTTTGTTTCCCACTTGTGCTTGCAAACGTCAAAAACACTAAACGTTTAAAGGGCACGCAGAGAACTCGCCCGCAACAGGGACAATCACGCGTCAATCAGATGTTCAGATGACCATTTGGGATACTTCGAGCCGGCTGAAATCGGTATTGTCGGAAATTATAAATCCTCCTTACTTTTATCAGAGAAAAAGCAGCAGCCCTCTTCACGGAAAAACCAACTTAAGTACGGTAAATCGACATGGCTTATGTCTCTCGGCTGTAAATATCGAACCGTCGGACCGAACATAAAACTCGTCTACGTGTATGCGGTAGTTAAAACTAAAATGTAACTGTTTTAAACTGTAGTTGCGTTGTTAATGCCGCCTGACCTTTCGTCGTGCTGAAGTTTTGGCTTGGGCTATCTTTTTTAAAATTAAAGTAAATTAAAGTAACGAGCCGGCGAGGTAAGTAATTTATTTGACAATGCCACTTCATAGTGTGAGTTTTGAACCTTTCAAATCACTTTGGATCTTGTGCCAATCCACTGCCACTGAATCACACTCAGGTGTGCAAAGTTAGGGTCGGATTGTTCTGTAAACCGACATACCTGAGTTTATCGGTTTTCCAATCGGTGTCGGATTTTACAGCCGAAAAACCAAATAATATGTCGTTTTTGGTGCCCCTTCTCTGTTATTATTTCCTTATTATTTTCCATTATTATTATTTTTATTATCATATACTATTTCACTGCGCACAAAACAAATTCCATCTGAAGGAATGCTCTATAAGATAGACGCTTTATAAGATAACGAAGATTAGCATTTCCACTCCAGAAATGCTAATCTTCATTATCTTACAAAGCCTGGAGAGAAAATGCAATTAAAAAGAAATGCAGTTTATTCCACGTACAAGGACAATCATCTTCTCTAACAGCTTCTACAGTGAAACCGCCCGGAACACCGTAAATTAGTAAGTAATTACGTTCACTTCATTCTAGCATTTTTTTCCCGCGCGTTACTCACATATACATTTAATTTGTTAAGAAATTTCTCCAATCATTCGCAAAGTTTGCGACGTCCCAAGAGTTTGTATTACTATTTATCTCAAGTTGCTTGGTCGCTGATCACTAAGCTACCGACGATATATTGCAACGTGACGCGATATACAGCTCTGTTCAGTCGTGTGACGATGCAACGATTGAAAAAGAATTATCTTCGTTACAAATGTTCGCGACTTAACGACAAGACGGGAATCTCGCAGAAACGTACAAGCTATATGCTAGCATTGCGACTGCGAAAAGAGGCGCAGGCACGCTTCGAGTGAAGTCGAGAAGTATTTCTCAGCTTCAACGGAAATTCAGGCTTCTCTTCGGCAGTCCCTCTCGAGAGAAATTGGAAGATGAGTGCTGCCGGAGAGCAGCGACGCGGAATGTCTCTCTCTCTCTCTCTCTGTCTCCTCGCCGACGCTTTGTGAAATTATCGTTCACTTTTCTTTCACGGTGTGCAGAATTTTCCATCACCGTCGCGGCGAGCGACGAAACTTCGTAATACGGCGACCGTTAAAATGAGGGAGGACACGGAGCCAGTCGCGACGATGAAGAAATTGTACCGCCGTTGAATCGCTCACGGAAGCTCGATTCTTTGTTCGCAAAACACGAAATTACTCTCGCCCAGGATTATTATGCCTTTATCGCGCTGCTTCTCTGCTCACGTTTTCACGTAAAATCTGCAGTAGACGTGCCCCGTTAATACGCGCTTGAAATAGCGTTCATTAAAATACGCAAAATACCAACTATTAATTAGTAAATATCTCGCTTTCAGATCCCCGCGGGATTTCCCCCCGAAAGTTAACCCTTTACGGTTTAATATTAATTATTCTCATAATGTTATCCGCGCGAATATTTGCGCGTGAAATATGCACGTCCGGAACGGAATTTTCAGAAAGCCGTTCCTCGCGCGCGCATCTGCTCATTACACGCGTATTAGCGCGCGGCCCATGAATATAATTACAAATTTTAATATTTTAATCCAGAAGTAAGAACTCTTCGCGCGGGATATTGTTATAAAGAACAATGTTCAGAGATAGAAAACTAGAAAAAGTCGAGAAGAGGTATATAAACACGCTAATGGACTCGCGGCTAAGTCGTGTCGACGAAGTCTTCTTGCCAAGAGAGGGAGGGAGAGAGGGAGGGAAAGAGAGAGAGAGAGAGAGAGAGAGAAAGACGGGCTTCCTTTTCCCCGGCAATGTCGCAGTAAAAATGTTTCCAAGAGAAGGAGGTCACGGAATAAAATAACTACACGTAATGGCCAAACAGCGCCGAACCGAGCTATATATCATTCAACGCTGACATTCGCGTAATGAATGTCTCTCCTGTGAGATAATCGTGGCAGCTATTTTCATCGAAGAGCGAACGGCATTTCGACAAGCGCGGCAAGCGCAAGCCGGCGCAGCCGTGTATTGATTGGTGTAAAATAAGAAACGGTCGATTTCGCTCATTTTCCCAGATACGATTATTTCAGCGTAATTTATACATTCTATCTTTTATCCTTTATAATATCATATCATTCGTCTTTATCTTTTTTTTCTTTTTATAATATAATATGATGTCTATAATATAGTATGATTTCTTTTTATAATATAACATGATGTAATATGCGCTTTGGGCATGACAATAGAAACAGCCGTAAAGATGTTGAACGGAGATGTTGTCGCGTCTTTTGGCATTTTGCTGAAGCAAGTTATTTACGTTATGTCTTATGTATACTTAGAGCTAATAAAGTAATGTTATTATTATCATGAATTTTTTACGATCGTCTTGCCGAGGATATAAGCCGATAGAAAGCTGTGCGATAATAATCCTTTCCTTTTTGTTTCAAGGCAAAATTGCCGTCGTTATTAGAGCCATAGTAATTTTAATTTGTAATTTTAATTAGCCATATATAAGCAAAATTGTATGTAATTACAATAAATAGAATATTGTTTGCATGAACAATTTCGTACATAGCTACTGACATGTGCAACTTAACTATATAGAACAGTTTATTTGGAAAAAATCAAATCTATAAATCCCAAAGTCACGATTTCATCAATCTTCTCTCACGATCCAAAAATGATCTTTGAAAGTAATTTTAACGTCATTTCGACGTTATTGTGATTTTTCGTTCTGCTTGGGATAGTTCTGATGTTCTCGGTTGAACGAACCTGCGAGTCATTGCAAACTTCTAGCGTCGAGGGAAAGAGAGAGAGAGAGAGAGAGAGAGAAGTAGGTGGCCTCAAAGAAAAGTTCGATATTTTCTCTTTTTTACGACAGTCCGCTTCGCTTCTCGTATTCGACCCGATTCAATATTCATACGCACAGCTGCATTTTGGAAAATAAAGGAAAACACTAAGTCACACACGCACACACGCACACACACACACACAACACACACAGACAGACAGACAGACAGACACAGACACGGCTCAACGTAAAAACGAGAAGTTGAGTTACGGTAATGCATCTGCGACTCCGATGAGAAACCACTCGATGCTCACTACGAGCGTCCAGAGAGTACGTTTCGAACACGATGCGCCAGCGAATGGAATCCCTTATCGTTCCGATCGCGCATGAAAAGTGACGTAATTACGGATTTCCCGCGGGCGAGCGACGATTCCCGGCGTCGAATGAAGTTTGAACGGAGGGCGCGCGACGGACGTGTGTTCAAATTGAAGTTCGAAGTGGCAACGCCGGAGGGGGAAATTTTTTTAAATTCCGCGCGATACGACCGGACGCGCGCGCCTTTGACGACAAACGGAATATTTGAGTCGCGCGATCAGATCCCGGACTGTGACCCGTGGCTGACATCGAGTTTAATCGGACGTGGCTAATTAATCGAGCCCGAAAGCGAGCGGGAATAACGAAAGCGGCGGACGCGCTTGTGCATCTTGGGCTCGATTGTTGTTTGGCTTTTCGAACTTAGCCGCTTAAATCTCTCCGAAGGGGGAACGCAATTTAATTTACACTGTTTGATGAGCGTTATTTCGGTATTTCCGACGGCGTTTCCCCCGTGGAAACGCGCGACAATATCGCCCCCCCCCCCGAAACAGACACTAATTCGCGTGTCGCTCGCAACGATGGTGGTGGTGGTGGTCCGAAATCACGGACGGATAATGTGAAATCGGCCAGCACGGTACGGTTATGCTCGCCTCGTTAACCGTATATACATTAATATTGCTCGTAACGGCGCTAATACGAGCGTGCGACCGATCGCGTAATTCATCGCGCGTACGTGCCGCCGTACCAGCGTAATCCGATCGATCGTCGTCGCTCCCTTCTCGCCGATAACGAGTATGAAACTTCCGTTTGCGCACTTCTCGCGTATTGTGGTGGCCCGAAATTCGCCCGAGACCGTATTCGCGCGCTGATCGTACGGGGTAAATCATTTGGCGAAGAGAGATGGAGAAAGAGACGTTCCCTCTCCGACATACCTAATCGTAAACGGTGATGAGACGCGAGTCTCGTTTGCTGTAACGGCGATTCATGAGGCCGGACGTTTAATTTAACGCGTTAATTGTCACGTTGATTTCTGTTGATTCCGTGTATAAAAGTCTGATTGGATGAAATTAGCAAACGTAAAGTAGATAAATGCAGCTCGAGCCGCGTGTAGCTCCGTTGCATCGTTTTTCCGGCTTTCTGCCGGCCGCACGCCCGGAATCAAATGCAATTGATCTGATTTTACACGTGACCGGTGACCGCATCGGTGAGCGGTCACGGCATTCCACGTGCTAAATAGAGGTCGTTCTTCCTCCATATATAGAAATCTCCCGCCAGTGTTGAATCCGATCGTTCATCGAAGTTACACCTGACACTCGTCCCTCGGATTGCGCTTCGCGAGAGGTTAAACGCAAGCCATGCAACTCAGCTACAACTATTTCCTCTTCCTCCGGTTGCACGTAAAACATGTAACACCGCTCGGATACGGAATTTCGAACGGATACAATCGCTTCGGCGGTTACAAGCACCGTGACGGAGCTTGCTATCGGTGAAGAGCAACTGCAATAACGATCGTTGCGCGTAATTGCAGCACGGGGAGGATAAAAGAGGCTGTATTGTTATTGCTTCGCAATAATAAATGAAGAAAGGACAAATTGGCGATCGCTGGAAGGACTCTTAAAATTTCCAATCACGTGAAGTATCGACGAGCTTACGAGAACCAATATAATGTAACTTCCGACGTTATTTCCGCCGTTATTCCCACGAATTTCAACAAAACCTTCTCGAGAAACTTACTTTTGAGACTTTAAGCTTGAAAAGGATGAAAAGAAAAATCGATTATACGTATACAGTGTATACATGTAACTACACGGGAAAGAAATCTGGTTGCATCAAACAGAAAGTGAATAGCCGGATGCATTATCAAACAGAATATCTGGTTCTCACGACCCAGATGTGGTTTTTACAACCAGAAATTCTATTTCCTTCAACCAAAATGCATCTAGTCGTTCCCACTGGTTGATACAAATCTTTTCTCCGTGCATAAATTGCAAATTTCCCACATGCTGTATTTTCAAAACAAAATGTTCAACAATTTTGAAATTTTTGTCCCCATATTTCCAATATTTTCTCCCAGTTTTCCGTGAAAATCCTAAATGTTATACGGAAGAAGTTAAAAAAGAAAGTTAAAAATAGGACGTTAACTTCAAAGGAGTCCGCGAAAAGTGTCATCTTTAGTTGCGAATATCTCAGTTTCCGAATGCTCGGTCGTATTCCCACGTCACAGCCGTGTAAACAATACTCCCATCGATATGCGGCCGTAAAATCTAAAAAAAAATTCCTAAGAAAACGGACGGACTACCTGAAGCGATCCGCTGGCACGTGCGACGATCCGGTCGCGGACTTGCGTTCCCGGCAGGTATATCTCCGGCCTGAGGAGTTAACGATATAAAGCACGGAGAGGACGTGCGTCATCGCGGGTTAAGAATAGGGCGAAGGGGGTAATTAGTCGACGACGAAGGCGCGCGTGGAATCGGCGGAGGCCCCGGTTTACCCGGTTCGATTATATGCGAACGTGAAAATGCGATGCCGATGCGAGCGGTTACAGCGAGCGGCCGAGCGAGCGAGCCACAAGTACGAGCCGCTCGTACCCGCGGCTCGATATGCTCACTTCCGTAAATATTATCTTGGTGTGGATGCCGGCGAGCGTGTCTTGTAGGGCGCACACCAGTTGGAAGCATCGATTATCGGCTTTCAAATTATCCGTCGGCCCGTATTACACACTGGCGCTACTTACGCGCGCGCCTCCCGAGTTTTACTCAATGACACGAGAATAAAATTTCGAGGTTGAATTATGAAGCCGACACGTGTTCTCCATTTTTTTCCCCTTTTTCCCTTCCTCCGCTCTTTTAGTTCACCTCCCGGTGAAAATCGCGCGGTCTCCGTCGTGCGAGCCTTAATGGGAGGATCGCTAATGCCGATTCAGGGTGCTAATCGCCTAGCTGGTTCGCAATTAACGCTCCAATGGCGGAGGAGGGTGCGATTTTACCTCGCGCGCGAGAGGAAATTCGGAAGTCCACTGTGTGTCTTTATGGACCTTCAGCGGATGAGGGGAAGCACGCGCGGAAGAAACGCGTTTTCAATTCTCCAAGATTTCCGAGGAAACCGAGAAGGTGTGTTTGCGAACACACGCGTCCAGATTCCCACGGATTTTTCGCGAATCCGCCATCCGCGCGATTTCCAACTCGAAATAGAGGTTAAACGCCAGTTTCGCTAACAAGCTCGCGGCTGATGGCGATGTGCGCGCTGAGATGCAGGAGAAAACTGCATCTCTCTCTCTCTCTCTCTCTCTCTCTCTCTCTCTCTCTCTCTCTCGACTGAACAATGGCGTCGGAAGGAAAAAGTCTCGCCGAATACACGAACTTTGTTCTCGCTCTTGGTGCAACGATCGTGTGTGCGCCGAAAGGAAAGGCAGGATCGAAAGGAAAGACGCGCGCGGAATTCGCGCGAGTTTCGCCCGCAATTCGATTTGAGGGCGAAGGGAGGGAAGACGTTACCGCCAAATAAGGCTGCTTTGTACGGCGTGGCCGATGGGACTAAGCGGATGCGAGCGGACGGAGAACAGCCGTGAAATCGGATGGAATTGGATTCGGCCCGCTCCTTCTCCTCGGGGATGTTCCCCGGTGTTTCGTAAAGTCGCGCCCTACATCGAAGCGCAAGATCGAACGTAAACGCGGAGGGATACGGGCGCGAAGAATACGTTTGAACAATGCAAATATCGCTCGCGCGATCGAGAGAAAGAGAGAGGAGAGATGAAAGAATGGTCTTTCTGTGTCTCTCGTCGCATTTCCAGGACGATAAAATCCTTCGTAAATTGAGAATCGATTCCGCCGTCGCGGAAACGTCGAGAAAGATCGTTCGACGTCGCAACTTTTCAATTTTTCCGATGTTAAACGTATTTCCCCGGCTATTCTGCGACTTGCTGTCAGTGCGCTCGAGTGAGATTCAATAAGGAGAAAAATCACCGATCAGCTCATCGGCGACATGCAAATGAGTTCTTCCAAGTTGAAGAGCAGCATATATATATATATACCTATATATATATATATATATATATATATACCTATATAGAAAGAGAGATAGATCAGCACGAGGGGGCAAGAGAGTCGTCGAGTCGCTAAACCGCGAGGATGAATAAATAAGCGTGGAAATTACATCTCGGGAAGTTCGTCGAAATTAAATTTATTGTGACACGACAGGCTGTTGTACGGTCGAGATTTGCGCCCCGTGAGGAAGAGAGAAACAGGGATTGTATATACAAGGGGGAGAGAGAGAGAGAGAGAGAGAGAGAGAGGGAGATAAGTGCGCGAATAAATGGGATTACTTTCCACCGTGGTACGTCTTATGATTATTTCATTGTCGCGCGCTTTGCACGCGCGCTCGTAAGCGTCGTCGTGCTGTAAAATTGAATTCCATTTCAGTTCGATCCGATCGAATTCTCCGCAGCGAAATGCAGTTCGTGCCTCCCTCGCCGCCGTTGTCTCGGCATTTTTCCCAATCTAACCGGGTCGGCGTCGTTTACTGATCCTGTGCTAATTTAATTCCGCGGGTCTCCTTGAATTTTCAGCAATCCCCGACGCCGCCGTGGAAAAGGAAGAGCCACTTGGCTCGACACCGAAGTTAATTCGCAACGAAGCTCACACGTGCGATGCTTTCTTCCTGTTTTTTTTCCTTCGTACGCACGAATCCGAAGTTCACCGGCAAGCGATGAATAACAAGCGGAAATAAGTCTAAAGTAAATAACGCGTCGACGACGACGTAACGACAGCGTCGTGTACATTTTTCGCGAGGCGTGTGTCCTTTTTTCCCTTTTCCCTATTTTTTTTCTCTTTTTTTCCTTTTTTTTTTCAAACGTGAGTCAACGTTGGTTTGCTGCGCGCTTCGGCGCTGCGAATTTGCAATTATGAGGAAAACGTAACGGATATTAACATTGTATTTTCAATCAATGCGCATACGAATTGTTCCCTCGCATACGTTGTACATGCATGGCCAACGATGAATTATGTATATCTCGAGGCCACGCCACGTGTACTTATACCGGAAGAGGGAAGAGAGAGAGAGAGAGAGAGAGAGAACAGGCGGGGGTGTAAAAATCGAAAATAAATAAAAAAAAAAGAGCGCGTACACTTTCCGGCAACAAAAACTCGTCGGGAACTGAATGTAACGCCGACGCATCGCCCCCGCCGTCGTTTGAGCTCGACAAAGTGGAATTTAAACGAACGATCATAAGTGCACCGCAACGAACGATTCACGGTGCAATTATGTCCACGCATTTTTCAGAAGAGACCCCGCAGCATGTGATCCGCTTATTAAGCGAAATTCTTCGCGGCGATGCCTCCCTATCGTCAGCGAAAGAATTCGATTACCTTACATGAACGCGCGACGAAACGAAAACGCCAAGGGAGGAAGATAGATTGGAGGAAGAGAGAAAGAGAAAGAGCAAAATGTGACATCGAGAGCGCAATATGTCCAGCATCATCAGTTTATGAACGGTCCGGAAAAACGCGAATACACGATCGAAAAAACGCGTCGCTCGATTGTCGGTCGAAGATCGTCGATCGTCGCACGCAGATTAAAAGATTTCACGATCGTGAAGCCGCGTATCCAACAATCACGGACATGCCGAGTCAGCGCATATTAATTAACATATCACGCAGTCGCAAATAATTGGGGCGCAACGCGCGTTCCCAGTATTTATCACTTGTCAGTATTGTTCACTTGTCACTTCTCCTCCCCCGTTCTCGCTCGAACGTTTGTAACATCAATTTCATCCAATCAGCCGACGATAAGATTATCATCGCACACAGCGTCCGAATTCCCTCGCGATAACTCGCGAACTCAGCGGAGGAAAAATCTGACGATGAAAAATAATCCCGACAACATGGTGTGTTCGAAGTTGGCGGATGCTTGATGAATTTTCGCATTGAGCTCCGGCCGACTAAAGATTGTCTGATAATCAAGAGCTACGAGAGGAAAAGATAAAGAGTGAGAACGAGAGAGAGAGAGAGAGAGAGAGAGAGAAGCTGTTAAAAAGGATGCGTGCAAGTAACGGTTAAGTAAGTTACTATATATTTTGAGAGATCATTAATTAACAAACTTCTTCGCCGGCTATCTTCTTAAAAAACTATGCGATGTTAGTATAGAGTGTAAAGTTTATTTTATCAAATTATAGAGGATCTAATCACTAGAGGGACTATATAAATCTGAGATGAACCCGCAAAGAATTGGTGAGTCTAGCTGCGGGAAGAACAAAAGGATGAGCAATATAAACCTCGAATTGTCGATCTTGCAACTCGGAGAAATTTTCAGGCCGGTGAGCGCATAAAAATACCTCATTTGTGATCCGACTGCTCTTACTTCCCGTTTTTATTTTTACCTCTAGCCTTTCCCGTTATTATCCCGGCGAACCGGGAATGAGCCGGGGGAAAGAGAGCGAGAGATAAGAGAGATACTCTAACTTGAAACCACACTTGGATCCATTTCTGACTTCGCCTGATATGTCCGCTTTTATTGTCCGATTTTATTCCGCGCGTCTCCATCGGACTTTTATAGGGCGCAAATGTGACTGAAGATTGATTCCGGCAACACGACACCATACTGTTTTACAAATCTCATCCGGCGCTTCTTCCCCTTTATGGGCGCACACACATTTTTTTATATTCGTGTCAATTTATCGCGTCTATCGTAAAAGACAAGAACTCCGAACGAGTAATTCGCGATTTCCGAAATGGTGAAAGGAAAAGTGAATGTAATGTATTATGCATTAAACGAGGAGGGGGAGTCCTCTCTATTCTCTCTATTCAGGAAGGCTCGGATTTTGTTCCTAAGGGGATATTCCGGTTTGAAACGTCGTGATTTGCCGGTGATCTTTAGACATTTTTTTGTAGAATGTGTGGAAATTATTCAATATAGTCAAAGTAAAGATAAATATTTATGCAATACCTCAGAATGATATATTTCATAAATTTTTCAAGAGAAATTCCTAACAAACTATGAAAACGAAACATTCCATACAAGAATACCCTCTTAACACCTTCAAACTCGCAGTATATAAACCACTTATAAATGTTATTTAACCTTTCGAACACCTCAGAGCATAGAGTATCCGACGGGCAATTAAGCTTGGAATTAAGTAGTTCGGTAACGACCCGCGAAGCGGGAACAACGTTGACGCGCGCGAAAATCGCCGTCGTCGCGGCCTCGTCTGCGCGTAATCAGCTAACCGCATGCGTATCGCGCAATTAACGATTTAATACCGACGCTGCGTTTATCACTGCGATAAAACTCACGACGCAATTGTATTATCAACGTCGTTTGAAGGTAATTCCCGGGATCGTAATCGCGAAACCGTTGCGGAAACGCACGAATGACGAGGACAAAGGATCGCGTTAACGCGCGAGCTATTAATGTAATTATCGCGTTAAACGTTGACGCGTCGACTCTCGCGCGACGGCCACCATCGCGAACCGCCGATACGTACGGTGTAAACACCGCGAAACAATCGACCTAACGGAGATGGAAAATAAGAGCCAATGAGAGCCGATGCAAGATGTATTTTCGACATTCATCGGAAGTCGAGTGACTTTTCACTTTTCACAAGAACGGAATGCCCCGCTTCGACCGTGGAATAAATGTTTCACTCGTCTGGAGTAAATGTTTTACAAAAAACAACGGAATTCTTCCAACACGTTTCCCAACGCGCAAATTACTCCTTTTTATTGGGATTTTTTGTTTTTAAACCGGGTTTTTAAATTGGGGTTTTATGTTTTCTCGTTAAGGATTTCATCTCGAAATTCACTCTACGTCACAGAGTGAGAAGAATTCATGCCATAAGTGTGGAAAAGTCACTCCCATTAGAGTCCCTTGGCCGTCGGTCGCTTCAGTTTTCAAGTGGAAATTTCGCTTCGGAGAAATTGAGAGAGCCAACTGCGAAACTCGATCAATAAATGAAACGACCCGATGACGATCTTTTTGCGACATTCACGAGTCGCGACTCGCGCGAGAGTTCATTTGACGGTCCGCGAGGACCCCGGCCGAAGTTTCCCAATCCAGACGGTGTGTTTTCAGTGCGCGGGAGCGCCGTTAACTTTCCGAGCGGATCCTCATAAAGGAGCGAGATCGTATCCTAACTGGCATTATTACCGGCCGCGGCCCCCAGGAGGTTTGATCCTTCCAGCGTCTCCTGCCTTAATTAGTGCACTTCGTAAGACGAACTGTGTTACCCTCCTTATCTCGACGACCTAAGCGAGCCGATTCTTCAGACTTGTGAAATACTTTCCTCCGTGTACTTCGTGAAAACTCCGAGCAGATAATTTCGTCGTGATAAATCGAGTACACCCGCTCCGCTCAACTAACGCGCGGATATCGTATTTACTTTTACCCGGAGGAGAATTTTCGTGATTTCCTACGGAATCATTCTGTTTCGCGCAATAACGTTATTTTCTCGTTACGATCGTTTCGCAAACGTGCAGCAGATCGTCGGAAAGGAAAAGAGAGAGAAAGAGAAAGAGAACGGGGAACGCGAAAATATCGCGCGCATCTTTCGGCGAATTGATGATTTTTCGTCTCGGGAAAAGCTTCACGGCGCCGAGGTTGATCGTATTTACAACTGATTATGAACAATGTATGTCAAGCAACGTGTATAAGTGATGGATATTTCATTTGTAAAATAAATAATACATATAAATAGAGTGCATTACGTCGGAAAAGCAGCGGGTTACTCCGATATTTCTACGTCTCTCTTTCTCTCTCTCTCTCTCTCTCTCGCGCGCGCGCGCGCCTGTGCACGCTTAGTACTTTATTTTCCCGCTGGAATTATTCGAATTTACGAGCGCGTGAAAATTTTCCGGACTTCGTGAAACCAAGACTTTGTACACGCGAGAGATAGAAAGAAAGTGAGAGAGAGAGAGAGAGAGAGAGAGAGAGAGAGATAGAGAGGGAACTCGCGAAATTCCGATTTCAACGCTAATGCGTCGGAGAAATAATTCACTGGGCGCTGCCCGATGTATTTCGATGCGGTGGCGAAAAATAATGCAGAGCTTTCGAAAAGCATTCTTGATCTATCGCGGATCGAAACTGACAGCAATAATAAAAAAAAAAAATAATGGGAGAGCGTTTCACTGACCGCGCGTCGGGCGATTACGGTGCAACACACATCAGGCTGATGGACTTCGCGCATGCACATCGTTTGCAAATTGAAAAGCCTCGGGTGTGCCCGTGAATCGTCCGGTTTCTCTCTTCCTTTCACCTGTGTGTAAAGAGCGAGTCCGCGGCCACCGGCTGCAATTATTAGCGCGAAGGGACTGTTGACCTCCGAGAGAGAGTGCCAGTCCTTTTCCCTTCTTACCTTAGTACAGGTTACGCGAACGCTTCTCTTAATTTATACGGTAATACGGGCGCGCGAAGCGCACGGTTTATGCAAATGTTCTCTACAGTCGCGGACGATCGTGCGGATCTTCCCTCTCCGCGAAACTCTTTAACTCACCGTTCTCTTCCCGAAGCGAAATTATTTTTCCTTCCTTCCTCTCTTTCTTCCCTCCCACGGGGAAATGAAAAAACATTACGAACGGTGCGCGTTATCGAGAAATAACCCCTTGTCCGCGCAGAGGTGAGGCTCAATCGTCAAAACGAAAGGTTATCGTCGGCGTATACAATCGATCTCTTACATTTGTTAACGGAATTTTCAGCGAGAGCTACAATAACCACAATTTATTCCGGATTTAATGGGGAGGTGGGAGGGGGGATCTCGTTAATAGGCGCATGAATCCTCGGAAAACTCGTGGAGCGTTTAGGTTTATTACCGGTAAATATGCTGAGTGCCGTGTTTGCCGTGTTTATACCGGCCCCGCCCCTGCAAAACAGTTCACTCGACGGGGTTTAAAGTGGCCCCTTGTCTTTCTAACAATTCATTTTGCGCCCTAGTTTTCTTATATATCGATCGCGTTGCCCGCAGCACGGCCGCGCGCGAACTTTGCTGCGATCGTCATGCGTCTCGTGTACTTATTATTGTCAGCCGTAGGGAAAAACGAGCGCGCAATAATATCCTGTGTACGGGATACGCACCTCGTAATATAAACGAAATCCGAGTTTTGAAAAGCACGTATACAAGCGGAGCGGAGCGGCTATCGTTTTCACGATAGCGAGAAACAATACGTTTCGTCAGTAAACCGATAGAATTTCATGCGAGTTTCGCGCAATGGTTCAAACGCAATTTAACTCTCTCGATTAAAAACTGAGAAAGAGATAGATAGATAGATAGATAGGTGCATTTATTCTAGCTTTAGGGCTTTCGCCCTCTAATAGCTTGTGAGAGAAAACGCGAGGGAAATGATACGCAGTAAAAAATTTGGTGCTAAAAATCCATTGAAATTTTTGTGTTACTTTAACATGGAAAGTGTGTTAAAAAGTACACGAATATATGTTAAATTAATACCTTGTTAACGTATTACTTTTTAATATATTCAACTTGTTAAGGTAACACACAATTTTTTACTGTGCATGGCTGAATTATAGGAATAAAAATAAAAGTAAAAATAAAGATGAAGATACAAAATATGTGAATGAAAATACATTGGAGGAGGGGGAAAAGGGAGAAAGAGAGAGAGAGAGAGAGAGAGAGAGAGAGAGAGAGAGAGATGAAAGAAAAATTACGACTAAGATTGCTACTAAAAATTGCTACTTAAAAACCGCTGTTAGATGCACGCTCTATCTGTGACGTTTTCGGAACGCTATCCGCGTTGTAAAATATAGCAGGAGGCAAGTAAATCCACCTTTAATAATGCAATATCGCCGGAGAAACTATGAAACTGCGACCACGCAATTCTTTCGAGGGTAATGCATCTACCGCTGGAAAATTAATGCGTTCCTTTGTCATTGTCACGGACACTTTACGACTACCGTCGTGTCCGATGCAGAAGGTAAAGGCTTTTTATTGCAGCGGACATTAACGTTTGTGTTGCCTGCGCGATGAGAAAAAGATTGCGCGTGTTCCGCATGAGTCCTCATTGTATTTCCTCCGAGTCACTCGTTCGCATCTGCACATTTGAAACGCCAAGTCTGGGTCGTCATCGACGACGATTCGGAGGCGTCACAAGCGATCGCCGCGATCGTCAATCGCTAGTGCACGGGCATTAAATCCGCCTGGAATTTACTTTAAAAACCAAAAGAAACAGATTTCGCTTCTAACTGCATCGTATCGCAATGAGTGAAGTTTCAAGCTGGGCTTTTCGCCGACGTCTTTTATCCCTGCCCACGATAAGGCTCTCGCGTAAATGGTAGCGGGAGTTTAATCCCTTTAGCGGCCGCGCGATTGTATCGTCGTGCAAACAGGTCAACAGCCATTTATACGGAATCTCATCGGCTATATTGACTTAGGTTCAAAGTGATCGCGATAATCCCTATTTAAGCACACGGGCCATCGAGCTGACGAGACGAGAGAAGGATGGGGTGCCGGAGGCATAGGAAGATAGAGGGGCCAGTCACGTCGGATGAGAACGAATGGACGCGGAAGCTCGCTAGGGCGGGGTACCGCGAAACCGTAAAAACGTCAGCGAGAGGAATTTCAATCCCGGCTCGGGTAGTGCTGCACGAGAGGCTGTATCGAGGATCGAGATTTCATCGAGCGGTCGTCCGTCGTCGTCGCCGGCGAGCGAGCGAACGAGAAGAGAGAGAGAGAGAGAGGATGACAGCGTTGACGTCGAGGGTGGGCCCGGGGAATTAACGAATTTAGGACGCGCCGCGCGCGTCCCATTATAGTGCTGCTTCTTCATTCGCCGAGAGAAACACGGACAATGCCCCCTTTCGCAAATCCCCTTCGGACCGCGGCAAATTGGATCCGCTGAAGAAGCGATTTGTCCTCCCGTCCACGGGAGGAGGACGAGGAGCGATCGCGAGGTAGACGAGCGTCCGTTCCTCACGAGAAACCACCTCCATGCGGCTCCTCACCGGGAGCCTGAAGTCGTGAGAAGTCCTTGCGATTTGTACAGGTGCGAGGTGCGTCGAATAATCCGCCGGAAGGCTCGCGAATTGCCGCCGACGTACGTTCGAGAAACACTTCCGGGGGATTGACGGCCGAGGACGAGGGGTTTCTGCACAAAATGGAGATAGCGGGGGATGCGAATGTTGTGTGAAACATTGTCGGGAGAAAAATATTATCAATAGTTTGGTTTCTGGGAGCGTCGATAATTAAAGGTGCGCCGCCGCATCGTGGACGGTGGTTGACTGGGGATTCTTTAATTTCTGTTAATTACATCGGTTGACCGTTATGTCGACTTGACGGATCGATGAAGCGTCATCCGTCATAATTACCGGAGATACGACATGCGCGCCATGTAAGAGTAAATATTACCGTATATTTTCTAATCGAGTCACGCTGAGGAATGAGCGAGTGCGCCAGAACATCGGACTTATTTAAATTTTAAACAAAATCTCCTTTGTACATTCCAAGTAACATGTACATTCTGTAACAAAGACAAGGATACGTCCAGCATACGTACGTCCTTTTCTATAAAAGGAGCACTTCCACTCCTTGATGACTCACTATGATATACTGTGAGAGCTCAATGATGGGGAATCCGCGACGAGAAACGGAAGAAAATAAAGCACGAGAGAGAGAAAGAGAGAGACCGTCGCCGGTCGCGAGTTTGAGCTCCCACGTGCAAACGCGCAAGGGCTAATTGCGAAATGTACGCGGTTACCCGCGCTAATTAAGAGCTCCCACGGAGAAGAAGAGACGGCGAACGTGCGGGAGAACGTCGTTCGCGTCTTCCCAGCCGAATGAAAGGATCGCTTTGCGACATCGTCTAGCGACACTCTAGTTTTCGCGGCGGCGCTAATTGCCGCTAATTGCCGCGCGAATTGCCCGGTAAAGCCACTCGCCAAACATCCAGAGCGACGGGCGTTTTAGAAATTAGGGATGTAAGCGGTGTGCATCAATCGCAAGTTCAATATTATACGCGTTCAATATTAAACCGGCGTCCATGAGAGTCATTAGACAGGCAGCTTGTTCGTCTTTCTTTTCCGTGTAAACGGCGCGATTTTCAAGCGATTTCGCGCGCCCAACTTTGTTTCACTCGTCTAGAGATATCGAGGGGCTAAGAGCAAGAAGCGACCTGTGTCTCTCATCTCTCTCGGCGAGGACGAGCGAGCGCGATAAGCAAATAATAATCCTCCTCGGTTTATCGCGTCGCGTCGGCGAAGTCTTCTTCTCTTTCCCCGTCGCGTTGATCAAATATTTCTCAGAGTGCCGTTTCTTGCGTGCTTTTAATCAAGGTTCAACTCTCGACAGATCAACGAAGCTTCCTAGACATATTGAATTTATGTAGATTAATTACATCGCACGGCGTCAAAGCTGAAACTTATTTATATATGTGCCGGTGTGTGGGTGTAGGCAGGTGGTGTATGTGCGTGTTAAACGCGGGTATCGGATCGACCCCGCGATATACGACAATTTCGCAATACCTGTGCGCGATATTAGGCTTTGTGACAAACGATACGTTGGCCTCGATAGTAGTAGAATTATCAGCTACTGAAACCCTAACCCGAGCCTGCAAAGCGACAGTCTGATGCGAGATCATATGCAGTGTGTACCGATTTTAGATTTTCTGCGTCTCGCTACTCATTAGGTAAGTTTTTAAACTTCTATTTAACGGTCAATCTATTTTATATTCTCTTAAATCCTTAATCGCCTTTAGTCACATGTAAAACTAAAATACAGCTTTAATGTAATCAATTCTGCAAATGTCACACAGTGTACATTTCCATTGTATACGATAAAATATAAAAATGGCGATGTCGAGTATTACAAAATGGCCCATAATACCCCGCCGGTCTTCTTCTCCTCTTTTCTCGCCCCGTCACTTTTTATAAGCATTGCACATTACTCTATTGTTTCTTTCTTTCAGGATGTCAAAGAAGCGTATAGGTGACGTCGTTAAATGACGTAAACAGTGGGATGAAATTAATATGATGCTACGTACATTTATGTGACATTATAATATTATTATAACAGAAAGCATAAAAATATGAATTTATAATATAAGAAAGTTTATAATGTAATATAATGTAATATAATTATACCACGGACAGCGATTAATCGTTTTATAAATAATTCGTCTCCATTGAGTGCAATAAAGTCAAATTTAACTGAAAAATCGAACCAAACTTTCGGACTGACTCAATGAAAAGTCTAAAATAAATAAAGCAATCGATCGATTACACACCCAAGCAGTGGCGATCAATCAGCAATCAATCAGCGGACTTAAATAAATTTGTTGATTGTATAAGTGTGATAATATACTGAAATGATATGAATACAAATAAATTTAAACACCGACTCGCGCGTTTGTTATATATAACGCGAGGTGTAAAGGATCGAGAATAATTTAAAATTATTTAATATGACAGAGAGAGAGAGAGAGAGAGAGAAAAAAGGAGACATGCGATTCATTCATTACAGCTCGGAAAGAGTAATTTGTCAGGAATATAGTTTAAATTCAATCAGCACAGTCGCGAAGCGAAACATACGAGCTTGTCCAACGCGCTAAATTAAGTTAGATAAAAGATAAAATCTGATATATACATACACTATGTATATATATATGTATGTATATATATATATATATATATATATATAACGATTACACGGCAGCTTCATCGATCGTGTTTACAATGTTATCAGTCCGTGCGACCATTAATACCTTAATGCAGCCCTCCGCTATAGTTGCGCGAAAGTTTATCCGGTTTATCGGCCACGGGAACGATCGTTAATGTCGATTAATCGCGCATGAACGTACGTGCGATTAATCACAGTTTCGTTACGGGCGTCAATGATGCAGCTTCATATAATCTACTTATCGAAGGAACCTCGCTGATCGCTAAAATGCTCTCTTTCTCTCTCTCTCTCTCTCTCTCTCTCTCGTTTGCCAGCAAGAAAATTCGCGTTTTCGACCGAAAACCAGCGGCGTGGTAAATTCAGCCGAAAGATTAATAATTGTGATTGATTCTCGGTAACGCGCGCCAACGAGCGTGCGTGCGTGCTTGCGAATGAGCAAGCGAACAAGGATATCTATGAAGCGGCAAGCCCGGTAATTAACAAAAAAATAGCCAATGATACGCCGCTGGATCAGGTATTAACGAAGCTGCGTGTCGGCGGCTGCTGAGGTGCGCAACACGCTTTCCTTCCGTGTCTCAAATTACCTGAATAACGGCGATTTTCCGCGCCGTGTTTCCGCGGAAATTAATTACAACGCCACCCAGCGCGAAAATGTTCGCTTTTAATTAAACTATTGTTCCGCGCGTACGTCCCGGGCGTGTGTGTTCGATCGTGCGTAATTTCGGCCGGTTTCGGGGCGCGAATGCCGACGGGACGCGAATCTCGCGCTCATCCCTCCGCGAACAAGCTCGGGGCGATCCCGACTATCGATATATGTAGTAGATGAGGTGCGGGTAATGCGCAATAGCCAGGTAATATGGAATATACTACCGATTTCCAACCTCTGTTAAGTGCCGCAACTTGGCGGATAGCAGTGGAATTACCGGCTGTTGGAATCCTAATCTAATCTACGAAACGTCAGCTATGAGATTGTGTGCAATTTGTGCGTGTCTAATTTTAGATTTCTCGTCTCGCTACTTTCATCGGGTCAAGTTTATAAACTTCAATTTAACAGTCAGTCTATTTCGCAGATTCCCAAGTCGCCTCTCGTTACGTGTAAAACTAAGGAGAATAGATGTAACGTTTGTATTCTTACAAGATGGGAACATTTTTAACGCGTTACAATCTATAGCGTGTAACGTTGTATGTAGATGTCGCGTAAAAACGAACTGTACGACATTTTTCAGTGCCTCATGGGTTTATGTGAATCGTTATTACCCACATATCTGCTTATCTTCTTTTACGTCTGTCAATACTGTTTCAATTCCGTGCCCCGTCTAGTAATATGTATCGGTGGATTCGCGAGTTCGACGTTTCATACGAATACGTATCTTCGAGGCCTCGACACGTCGTCGGCCAGGTGCGCACACGCGGAACTTTTTAATTAAAATCATTGACGGCGTACGGGCGGCGCACGGCTTAACTGATTAACGTGGAACAGCGTCTCTGAGCTGGGCTCTTGTGGTAATCCGATGACGCGTTTCGCTCGGGCCGCCGGACGAGTCAAAAGCGCCCCTTTTGTGCTGCGCAAAAGCGACCCGGTCAAGAAAGTTATTTTCGGTTTCTGCAATTACCGCTCGCCGCTGCAACTTCGAGGAGGAAAAATCGGAGAGAGTCATACATAGAGAGAACACATGGCGGTGGAAAACCAGTGAACGATGGACGGTTCAATCGGCGGGGCGAAGAACGGAACACGGTGAGAGGCCGAGCTTCCGGTCCGTGTTCCGGTGGCGTCATAATTAAATCCCGATTGCGATCCGACGGAAAGGGCGAAAAGTAACAGGAGATCGCGTATGAGCGAAAGGGTGGATCATCGATGGCGACGTTGCAGCAGCAAACTTAATCGCTAGGGCTCGCGAGCGATACCAATGCCGCCGTTCGGGATGATCGAGAGTGTCGCCGGACGAATAAACTGCAGACGAAATGACATCGTGACGCGTTTACGAGCTGATTGAATCCCGACGAGTCGGAGGAATGCCGACGATTCTCGTCGATCAGAGAGAGAGAGAGAGAGAGAGGGAGAAATAGATACTACCTTTATTAGTCTTTTAGTAATTCGGTGCCTTTAGTTTAAATCTAAATATTTTTCCGCTCAATTGGGACTTTAAAGAGCCCGTCTATATTTACAAAACAACGTGTAATATATATTTGTTGAATAAGTTATTAAATTTATGAGTGGCTCACTCGACGTGCCGCTGAAAACACGACGCGTTCTATGATACAAAATAAATTTAACAGATACATATTTTAATTAAGACAACAGAATGCATTCGAAGATCTACGGATGACTTTATTGATTCGAAAAACCACGAAATTTCTATCGCGATAGAATACGACAGCTATCCGATAGGTATGGATCATCGGTAATAAACGGGGGTTATTTCGATAAATAACATCGCAAACGTTCCATTGATAAGTAGATCTTTATTTTTGGTATAAAGGAAACATCGAATTAATTTACATGCTTATAATACAAGGAAAATAAATAATTCCACGATATCGAAAATACCGATCGATCTCGATCGATGGAATATTGGCTAGCGAGGATAACGAGATAATTTTCGGATGAAATTTCTGATCGCATGTGTATATTTGTTATTGTCTGTGCGCCTGCAGTTTAACGAGATAAAATCTGGTATTTATATATCAAATAAAAGCGTTATGCCACACGTTGTCCAACGTAGCGGGAGGTTCCGTGACGCAAAATATGTGCAATAACTGACTGCGAAAGAAATTAATTCAAAAGCCATATTGTCGCGACTCTCTCTTCTTTCCCTCCCTCCACTCTCTCCGTCTCTGTTTCGCCTCATGCGCGCGTTTGTCCAATGTCATCGTCGTCACATTCGGTCAATATTTGAGCTACGTTATTTACGTAATTAAAACCGTGAAATAAAATCAGAAATCCCGTTAAATTTCATCGGCGGGCTAATGACGGAAATGCCCCGTGAAATTGAAAATTCATTACACGCGCACTCGATTTTAATAAAATCGGAGCGTATTGCAACACGTTTCCCACGAAGTTGGTCCGCCCCGTTCAAGCAATATTAACTTTCTTCTTGAAAAGTAATACTGCATATTACGGACGTTAACTAGGAGAGAAGCTTTAATTTTACTTGAACGGAATTATTCCTCGGTAAGCCACTTCCTTTCCCTCTTCTTCCCCCTACCTACCCACCGTTTTCGAATGAAATTATGAAAATTCAAAATTTGTAAGAATCGTGTCTTGAAGAGGAGGAAGTTTCCGGCCAAACGCGGTTCTGCGTGTGATTTAACGAGCGGAATTATCTTCCGTTTAATTTTACAAGAGAAAGAGAGAGAGAGGCGAGGGAGGGGAGAGATTGTGTGAAGGAGAAAGAAAAAAAGACACGACGTATTCGTATCCTAGCACACGGTGGTCTGCACTGGTTCGTTATGCCGACGTACTGTGCCTTTAATTATCGGAAAATTAACGAACGTAACCACTATCATAAACGCCGGGAAATAAATTAAGAAGGCGGCGGGGATTCAGAAAGCCGCGAAGAATGCATTTACCGTGTTGCCTGGAGGGATCGCAATTTCGTAGTTTACTAGCTCGTGTAAGTAAGCTAACATGCGAGCACGGTGCGATAACCGGTTACACAGCGAGCGAAGAAGATACAGACAGAGTTGAAATACCGATAAGGCTCCTTTTCCTGTCGAGAATTGGGTCGTTTCGTTCCGCCCGCGTGATAAATCATCATTCATAATTTAACGGCGGCGCCGAATCAATTTCCATAATGAAAGATGATAATTAGAACGAGATAGACGAGATAGCACCGATAGATGATTAGCGGTAAGCGCGTGCGTTCAGAAGATAGTTCCCTTATCACTCCCCAGATTATATGATCTCCCTGATCGAGGGGAGACTCGTCGAAATTAACGGAAGTATACGCGACCGGAATCGGAGAGCGGCTGCCTCGAGACACGACTTCCGTGACCGAGCGGCCGAGCGAGAGAACGCTTATATATATATATATGTGTGTGTGTGTGTGTGTGTGTGTGTCTTTTTCAGCATCACATATCGAAAGACATATTTCTACATCAGTTTAAAATAATACGCGCCATTATTTGCTCTCGTTGGACGCGAAAGAATTCACTCCAGAAGAGTGAAGAGACACTTCAATTCGAGTTACGTAGCTGCTCACTCCACTTTTCGCGAGTGGAAATTTCCTTCTGAGTTATTTAGAGAGTAACATAAGTAATAATGGAGAAAACGTACAAGTGGGAAAATCCGAAGTCGAAGACGGAGGAGGACGACATTAACCCACCCCGGTATAAGCTCGTGGCTCGGATCGAATTACGACTGCATTATCAAGAAGCTATTCCGACGGGGCAACATCGTCGCGGTAAAGTTACGTTTACTCCCGGATTAGGTTTATCACGGTCGCCCGAGAAGTCCTAAGGCGAACGACCTTTAACCCCTCTCTAGGAAAGGACCCTTCATTACGATTGACAGGATCGGCCACGGCAATGGACACGAATACTTCGAGCTGCCCCAGATACCCGACGGCAGAAATGTCGACGATAATGATAGAAGGTCCCGCGAAGCGGCTATTGGAATCTCGCGCTGTTTTACTCGTATTCAGGCCAGTTCGCTGCGTTGAGATAGCAAAAGAAAGAGAGAGAGAGAGAGAGAAAGAGAGAACGTCATCCTTTTGCGGAGATAAAAATCACTGAATTAACGAGCGCCAATGTGGAACAGATCGGATTTGCGGATTGTGCTTTTAAAAATTCTCTACTATTGCTGGAAATAATTATATAAGTAAAATAAGAAATGATAATACACACAGGATGAGATATTTGAAATTTGTCATCTAAGATAATTTATAATATATATTAAATATATAATATCGTAATAATATATTCTTTCCCATATTTCTTTTTAATTTGCGACTTTCTATAAAATGTTATTTTAATCACAGAAAGCTTTTCCAAGTGCCTCGTGACCGGCTGTTTATATTGGGAGAATATTGAATGTAATTAAAAGACGGGCGGACTTGAAATCATTAAAGAAACAGCTGCGTTTTTCTCACTCGCGTAATATGAAAAAAAAGCGCTCGGATCGTTGAATTTTGTGTTACGGTGAAGCGGCGTATAAATTACTCTAATTCAAAGCGGACCCGCGCCACTTCGCAAAGCCCTAGGATCCTACAGATCATTAAGTGAGTACAAAAGCTCAGGTTCGGGGGAGGAGTAATCGTGCGAAGAAAGCTGCAACTTTCAATCCCCTGAGGTAGGAGGAAGAGGAGGAACTCGACAAAGCGGGGAGAGCGAAAAGGTGAAAGAACGAGCCAGGAGAAGCGGCGAATCTCGATGTGACAAACTGTTAGACTGCGGGCTAATGACTAAGAAATTTTCATGAAAGATCGTGGAAATGGACTGAAAGATTGCGGTGCTATCTTAATTGCATCATTTATCGCGCGACCCTTTCGCATACGCAGCGATCCGACCTTTCGCGCGGGAACAAAGGTCGATAATTTCAGATATTATCTATCGCATTGTGATGTTCGAGGTCGCGAGCGAACAGTATGATTCGAGGAAACGTCGTGATCAAAAGATACTGACCCCGGCAAGATATTTCTTTGGAATTAAAAATTTCGAGGATATACGTCTTAGCTCACGTCGCATCTCATGACGTCAAGTTTTTCCTCTCCTCAATTAAGATTGCTCGATTAATAAGCTCGATCAATAAGCCACGTTACGATAGAATGATGTGCCAAACGGGTCTATCTCCCGCTAACAATAAACAAATAAATGAACGAATAAATTATTACTATTATTGCCGGTGTATGATCTCATTTTCTAGGTTTCTAGGTTTCTCGATATCTTCAAAGATACGACCGTAGAATGAATTGACGTTAACGACGAGTGGGCGCAAAATTCCGCTCTGCTGTTCGGCGATGCCGACTTTCGGTGCGCTGTAATAAGGAGACGGGAATATCTGCGAGAGAATCCACCTCCTTAATTGGTTTGTCCCGCTTCGTTGTAGCAACGTATCCGCTTATTTCCGCGCGCGCTCCATTGAATATCCTCGGCGAATTGGGCGAAAGCTAATTCCAGCGGCAGATGTGTCCTGGGAAACGCGATTAAAGACTGCGGGGTCTATCCTGGCGCGCAAACGAGTTTCGCATCTGACGGGATGGAGCGGTGCAACATCGCGGGATACGTACATAGCAACGACGAGAGTTCAAACCCTCAAATGTGTTTCTCTTTTCGGCCATATCGCGAGCCCAGAGGTTTGCGGCTTTCAGCGCGATAAAAGCTTCCTTGATCTCACGAGTGCGCACGATGCGTCCTCGATTGCTCTGGTTTTGATTTCCATCGGCGGACTGATTAGCCCGACGCGCAGTACCCCCCGCGCATCGACAGCCATTAATGGATTGCAGTTACCGAGACATTATCGAGAGCCAAATCTGCGCGATTAATCCTGACAGTGACATGTTAGACCTACGAAACGTACACGCGTTTTCTTTCGCTTAAATCTTTCTCCTTCACCGTTGCCGAGACGAGCGTAAAACGTGGCTGAATACGAGCACCGTGAGCTGCGGATCGCGTTATTCGCGACGAGAGTCGCGCTCGCATTAACAATAAAAAACAGAAGGGGAGCACAAGCTGTCTAATGCGTTTTAATTACGGCGTCGTTGATTTTAACCGTCTGGAATAATTCGGCCTTAATGACGCCCGGCGAATACCACGAGCGCTTCCTCTGAACGTGACAGCGAGGGCAGCCCGGCTGGAAATGACGTAGCTAATCTCGCGTCCTCCTCGCGAGTCGCAATTGCGGATTAAAATGCGCGAGGTAGCCGGTATGCGCCGGAAGTACATGTCCGCGTTAAAACCGGAAGGTCGATGCAACGGCACGGAGAGAAGTCCGGAAACATACACGAGCGTCGGCACATAATGCAACGAGGTTTCGAGTTCTTCGGACGCGGTCGAAGGACTCCTTGAAACTCAAATTATTCCCGAGTGACCCGACGGGTGCCTGTAAAAGCTGACGAACAAAAGCTGCCATCCGCTACTAGAACCGCTGGAAGTAGAATAATCTCGGAAAAGTACATATTGTAAATTAATTATTAGGCGATAATTTTATTTTAAAACGTTATTCGTTCCCAGAGTAACCACGCGAAAAAAGGACTAGCCCCCACGGGTAGTAATTTGCCGTTCATACAATACAGCTGACATTTAATTAATTCAGCTGACTTTTTTATCATTGTATCCAGTTTTTAGTTCTCACAGCTAAAAACTAAATCTGGCAAATAAATTCCAGTTGTATTATATAGATAATTATTTCCTGCCGTGCAAATGTCAAATCTTACTAGATTAATTGTCTTATTAATTATCTTATAAGATTAAACGTAAAATGCATGTTCGTAGTAAGCCAATATTATATACGTTATATGTTCTTTTTATCAGGATTATATGATTTTAAATAATAAAATCCATTGAAAAAGAGAGGAAATTGAAAATTGCGTTATAAAGACACAAAATTTTTTCTACTTATCTAATGAAAGTAAAAATTTAAAAAAACCATTACTGTAGCACACATAAATGTTTATTGCTCCCAAATCTATTCACGGAGATAATACTGAATATTGAAAAAAAAATAGAAAACTCGTCCCACCGTGCGACGCTGGTGAGCCAACAGCAACGCTCGCCCGAATGTCTCTCTGTAGAAATGCAAGAAGCATGAGCTAATAAAACTCGAAAAAATTCGTCTCCGTTCCGACAGGTGGAAAAGCATCCTGAATTTTTCGCGACGCTTTATCCCGAGCGAAACATCCCGGCGAGATTCGATGTTTGTGCGACGCAGTTCGCGCATAATCTCCCGTAATCCTTTGTGTGCGCTCGTTTAAAACGGCGTTCCGCCGGAGTCTCCCGCGATCGCGAGCGGAGGAAATCTCGAGTGCAAGGAGAAGGGGGGCTCGGTTAGGAGAAAACGGTAAGGAGGACCGTCGCGGACCGAGGATGCGGAGGATAAAAATTGAATCAGTAGGTCAGCATGCGTACTGAGGAGATCGTTATTCGACAAAGGGGAATGGACAATGGAATGATGGATACACACACCGCCGCGGTAAGATCGCCTGAGCAAACTCGCGTGCCCCCCCNCCCCCCCTCCCAGTAGTTGACAAGCTTCTGCGTCGGCAGTCAACGGTCGCACAAAGGATAACGAGCGGAAGCCTTCTGCTAAATTGCGATCGACGGAGCCCGGGAAGCCGGCCGGAACGCGGACTCGGCGGGTTAACAACAATCGTCGTGCAAACAAATCGAAATGTGGGTTACGACCGGCTAATGTAACGTGCGCGCGTTTACACACGACAATTACGATGAATGATGGAATAATTTCGACGCTCGTTAATAAGCAGATACCCCTCCCGGATAATAGTATCAATTCGAGTGATATCGACGAGTTTCATTTAAAGCGGCTTGCGATGATTCATACCGCATGTTTAATTAACGACAATTAATATACCCGTGTGT
This sequence comes from Dinoponera quadriceps, assembly GCF_001313825.1. Lineage (NCBI taxonomy): Eukaryota > Metazoa > Arthropoda > Insecta > Hymenoptera > Formicidae > Dinoponera > Dinoponera quadriceps. Next base: position 573,630 of record NW_014554884.1, on the reverse strand, counting down.
GTAATACTTGCTCGCAGGGCCGTTTTGTTATGCTTTAATCGAGATGGTTGTTTCTCTCTCTCTCTCCCTCTCTCTCTTTTTTTTTATTTCCATTCTTAAATTAATCGCCGCGTCGATACGCATATAGGGCGTTTAACGAGACGGTATTGTACCGTTGCGTTACGACGGGGACGTTAAACGATTAATGATATTTCTACCGCGCGACGGAATAAGCTGATAAAGGTATGTACGTGTACGTTGTGTGTGTGTGTGTGTATCATCAAACGAGCGTAACGTCTAACAGTGTGCATGTTGCGGCTACCTAAATGTCTACATATTGAGCAGCTCGTTGACCCGAGCATCGGCGTTATACAAAGGCTAACTAGGAACCTTTCGTGGCACTTCGATTGACACAGTTTACGCTTAATGATGAAAACTAAGGCAGAAGGTGGCCACGAAACTTCAGCCGGCGAGCGAAAGCATGCATATTCATCTTGTTCTACGTCCAACGGTGTCGGCGGTTTCGCGGGATTCGTGTATTGGAACGACGTAATGATTTAGCACTCTCTCTCTCTCTCTCTCTCTCTGCACAAACCGTTCTGACTATAAATCAATTATAAACAACACATTTGGACAATCTGTAATAAATCTGTGATTAAACTTTTCACTGTAATGAAGGCGCTAAATCCTAAAGCTGGGATAAACGTATTTTCTCGTTAACATCTTTTCTCTCTATTTTTCCATGTTTCTCTATCCGAAATTTACTCAAGAAGATTTAAAAGATTCATAAAGAAAATGTGAAAAACACGTAGAAACGACGGCGAATTTGATTTCTGCATCAGTGTCACTCGGCACTGCGATTATTGTAAACGCGAAGGTTATTCGGTTTAGTGAGACTTATCACGTTTCACAAGAGCTCCTGAAATTGCACGTCTCTGAACACTGCAGTGTGTCTTGTAACACTGCGAGAAGGAAGCGCGCTTCTCCGGAGAAGAGAGAGAGAATAGCAAGATGTAAATCAAGGTAAATCGATTATCGTCGGATGTCACGTGGATTTCTGTGAAACCGTCTCTTCGGCTCAAGAGGAGGAGTAGCCCGGTCGCAGCGCTTCAGTTTTATACGTTTCACGTTTCATCGCCTCCCCCTCTTTCCCCGAGGGGAGACAGGTTACAATTCCGCTTGCAAATCTAGTTTCGCGGCCGGGGCGAAACGGGGGTGCAACTAATGAGGGCTGTGTACGCGTTACAGTTCCCGGCGTAGTTGGAATACGCGCCGGCAGGGTATTCGAAAATCCTGGAAGGAGGCACACTGCGAACTTACGGGGATTACGGGGGAAATTACCGCAATAGCTGTTTAATATTACACGGCTCGATACACACCACGGTTTCAGCCGGCATCGCTGCCTGCGTAATACGCGTAGAATTACGTAACAGTACGAGACGTGTCCGCCCCCCTGTCGGGGGTACTTCAACAAGTGCTTTTGCTTCATCGATTTTCGAAAAGGAACCGATATATATATATATATATATATCGCGAAAGTTGCACGCGAGATAAACGAATACAGGTTAGCGGAAACAAAATGGGAGCTCTCATCGTGTCACGAAAATTTACTTGCTGATTCGCAGCCCGTCCCGTGCGCTTCATTTAATTAGCTCCCGCGATTGATTCCTAATGTTGTCGAGAACGCAGGTAATTATCTCCAACCGTTGTTGAGTCAGCATCGACGTACTCCCAACGCGGTTCTCTCCTCGGGCACAAAGCTCGATTGGTAATTAGCAATTACCATGCAAATACGACTGGGTACGAGATACAGCGCGGCTGCAGGTGCGATGTGCATCCAGCGGTTACCGAATATTGTCGTAAGTGCTCGTGTGCGCGTACATACACGCGCGCGCGCACTAACTTTTCGCAGCGTGTATTCGTGATTCCGACGATGGAAGCCCGGACGAATGACGAATTCTCTCCACTAGCGTAATTCGAAACAAACGCATCGATCGGTCAGATATAGACCGCGTTGCGACTTCATTCAATCGTCCCCGGTTAAATTATGGGGGTGTCGCGCGTTATCCTCGCGTCTCGTTGAAAAATCCCATGCGAACCTCGCGCGAAAAGTGCGTCCCGTTTGAGCGAGAAGCGAGGTGAATGATAAAATGAGAAAATTAAAATACAAAGTGAAATATATGACGTAAAAGAGAGAGAGAGAGAAAGAGAGTAAAGTAAAAGGATTACATTAACGAAAGAAGCAGAAAACGATCCCGCTAATAACGCTGAACGATCTCTCTCTGAGTTGCTACGACAATAGGCGATAATCGATCCTATTATATTCCTCCATTTTCGAGAGGAAAGAAAAGAACGCAGCTTTAACAGCGCAGAAGTGAGCGTGAATTTATTCATGGGCGTTTCTCGGGAACGTTTGCTTAAGCCGCGTAATTAAGCGGAGGGTTACAGCCATCGTTACGATGGTACGACAAGTCGAGCGGCAATTACAGAGAGATCGTTACTGCCGCCAATGTTGTTAATTGGCGTCGCTAATTTCACCCACCCCGTAGCCTAAACGTAGCGTAAACGCCAAAGAATTTTTATTTTTCGGTCAACCGACACCGTCTCGCTCTCGCGTTTGTTAACGAGAAACGCTCGTAGTGATTCGCAATGGGAAAGCAATTAAACGGTCTAAGAGTGTGCGCAGCCGAGCTGAAGATAACTGTAACGAGCAAAGTGCCGCAAAGACAGGCGACCATTTAATTGGAACGTATAAATAGCTAATGATTTGGACTGTGTTCTAACGGTGGATTCGAAGGACCGACACGAGGACGACGCGAGGCTCGAAACTTTCCAACGCTTTCGATCGCGCGGACACATCGGGCCGACGTTGTTAAACGCACGTATAACGTTAAAAAGAACACAATTATTAAGAACGCTTTGATTTTCCTCCCATTTTTTCAAGACACTCAACAAAATCGAAAGAGGAAATTAAATGTCCCCGGATTCTCCTACATGTTAACGTTCCAAGTATTATTATAGCTGTCGTCTCATACGTGAAAATAAATATACATAAAGGTTACGCTACAAAACAAGAAGTATCTCTACCATTTTGACGTCGACTATATATAAACGGCGTATTCCTGTCGCAAACTTTTTTTACGACGGAGAATAAGTCGCCGTTTTTCCTTCTCTCCGGCAACTTCGCCGTCGATACCGGCGTAATTTCGGAAATCTGAAAGTTTCAGTGCCATCGGGCCTCATCGAATAATCGAATCCTACCCGACTCCCCCCGACACCCACGGGAACACTTCGACATCGCCGCTCGACTCTCACGCATACCAGCACGCATCCTTAAAAATTGCCTTGTCACCGGTTTCCAACAACTTCTTCTTCTACTTTCCGCGCGGTAGAAATTTTCTTAGAACCGGAGCAAGTTTAATTAGCCGCATCGGCTAATTAAAAGTAAATTGACAGACGCGGCGGACTTAAGAGGCGGTTCCATTTAAATTTACCTCTCTTCTCTTTGGAACCAAACATTGAGAAAAGATTGCTCAATATTTACGACCATATAATTACACAGTGGAATCATTTCGATCGGAGAAACTATTTTATGCGTTAGCTGTCGGGCTTGCTTTGGGGAATCGACGGGGAAAAATAGCGATTCGATCGGCACTGCAATCCGCGAGAGTGCCGGCACGCGTCTATGGAATTAATTCCCCGCGAAATGCAACAGGCGCGGCCCGCGAACGCGCCGCTACCCTGCGCGCGCGCGCGCGTGTGTGTGTTAAAACGAAAGTAGGTTCGCGTGCAATCGTCTCGCGAATGGATGAACCATCAAACGGAGCGTTACAGTCACCGACAATCACGGTCCATCGGCGACCGCGCGATGAATTTCACGCGAGATTCACCGGGACTCGACTTGGCCGCGATAATTATTACAACAATAACAATAACAACACCCACGCGCGCGCGTCAGTTGGCGAAATTCGTAAAGGACGAGTGATCCGAGTTACCACGAGCTTCCATGGGGCGTTGCAACGCCGGTTAAACGATTGAATGTAAATAGGACATTCGAGCGGCATTCCGACCGATGGGACGATTTGCACGCGCGGAGAATCCGCAAATTGCTCGTCGAGACATTCCGGCCGACGAGCCGGTTCCCAAGGAAAAATTTTGGTTCTCTGTGCTAAACTTGGAATTCTACAATATGGTAGGAGCTAAGATAGCGAAATAGGTTCGCGCATACACACATACACAGTTTCTGTTCTAATAATATAATACAACGCCTTTGATTCGGATGTTTTAAATTTCCGTTTTTGTTGTTTCAGCGTCAAAATGGATTGTTGAAGACAACATTAAAATTCAGTCTGTAGAATTAGAGGTTCGAAAGAGAAGTTAAAAAGTACCAGTATCGTCAAAGTAAGTTTCCATCGGTCTATAAGCCGTATAAATATGTGCAAACTATCATCGTAAAAATTTCCACTCGGGTTGGAGAGTTCGACAGCGCGGGGAACCGCGCGAAGAGCGCTCAAAACAGTCAAAGGAAAAGTGTCGCGACGATATTTTTTGTTGGGATCGCGATTCCGCGGCATCGTTCGATGGAAGAAAACACCAAATTGCTCTTCGTTTATGCCGTGAGGCAACGAGCAAGATGATAAGACGAGAGCAGAGATAAGACGAACGGAGGAATCTTCCAGCGGATAGTCGCGGGGACCATTTGTCATGGGTAACCATTTGTTATTTTAGAAGATATCGCGATAAGATTCCCACGTTAAACATTAACATCTCCGTCGGGGAGGCAAGACACAGCACGGAGGAGCCGATAAGAATGTATCGCGTCGTGAAGAGGGTATTATAATAAGCCTCTCTAAAGGCAATCAGTATTGTCATTCAAAAACAATCAGTAGTCACCGGCGGTTATAAGTACAGCATTGCAAATCGGTAAAATTCCATTGAAAAAGGTCTGTCAATAGCCACGTTTCAGCAGAACGTTTATTTTGCAACTTGGCTCAAATCGAAACTTAGCTCTAATTTTCAGGATACAATTTACGACGTGAGATGTGTCTTACTGATATAATACTGATGAAATATTGTTTTACTGATCCAGTCAGTGACACTTTCGCTGATTCGGCCTGAGAGAGTAGACCTGAAGCGCGGCCGAAGCTCGGTCCATCGCGGCGCGTTCCCGGAGTACATCCATTACACCGCCGTCGAAAGTTCAACACGCGCGAAATTTAGGGGAGAACTTGCACATTCGCTCTTGGACGTTCCCGGCGAAGATACGCGTGCCTCGATGGCGTCGTCGGGGTCGCACGTGGCCGCCGGATCGATCGCGTGCGAGAAGTTTCTTTCGGATAGGGACGCGGCCATGCGAGACGGGAGAGCCGGACCTCTTCGCAAAGCCGGCCGCGATCTAAATTCGATCAGGACGACCGCGGGACGACGCCGGAAAAAGCTACAAGCTGCGAGAATCCGCCTCGTCAGAATGCGAATCTCCCGGACGGATCGGCCGGGGCACGCGCTCCGGATCTCCCCGGGGGTGAGATGGAAGACTTCCGCGTCAGCTAACTCGCTCCAGCTCGCGCACTCGAAGATACGCGATCGCTAATTACATTGTTACACGTTAACGGCGATTAAACAAAGCTCCCGGCGAAATACGAGGCACCTGAGATGGAGCGTGCCGATATACGGCCCCGTAAAACGTATAGTCGTCCGCGGGAAATCCCGCTTCCCGCGGGAAAAAGTCCCCTCCGGTCACCACAATTGTAACAATTTCGACCTCTCGCGAAGTGGCGCGTCGTGAAGCTGTCGTTGAACGTATTCGGTACACGTTACTGTAAAATATTTTGTGTTAAATTTGACATATTTCATACGTCCCAAACGGTGCATTCAAATTTGTGTGTTAACATAAGGCGAATATGTTGAAAAGTAGCAAGTACTGTGTCAAAAATTAACGCAAAATTAATGTGCTATTTTAACATTTGCACGCGTTGAATACGTCGACGCAACACAAAATGTTAAGATAACGTAAACGTAATATGTTAAATTAATATGCGGATATGTTAAAAATTTAACACAAAAATTTCGACAAACCGTCTTTAACACAAGCACAAAATATCTCTTACTGTGTACTTACTTCTCGGCCTTAGATTATTTTTAACACACGCGGAGTCCACGTGTTATGATTTCCGACGAAATTTCATGTTTTCCTCTCGCGGCTCTCTTTCAATCTATTTCTATCTCTTTCTCTTTCTCTCTCCACGTCGCGATGTCAAACCGATGGGTTCCCGAGGGCATCGAGAAGGGCACTTGGATCACCCACTTCGATAGCTTTAAAAGTATTGTCGGAAAACTCACAAGAAGTCGCAAGCGTAGAGCGCGAGCAAAGTTTTCGTCCCGATCCAAACCCGATTTATCCGATTGGATTCGGCAAGACGAGAGAGAGAGAAGGGGAGCACCGACGAGGCTATAAAATTCGAGAAGAAATTTCAATTTATCAAAATGAGAGAATTCCGAGGGTTCAGAGGGATTTCTCCCTCCCTCTCTCTCTCTCTCTCTCTCTCCGAGTCATTACGATACGTTCCTAAGAGCAGCCACCACCTCGTTAACTTATTCGCGATTCGCAATTGCTCGCGTCGGTGATCGTTCTGTTCGTGACACGCGGGTTGTTCCTTTTAATCTTCGCAGGCACATATCGCTCTTTTCGAGCGCGCGACGGTGTTTGCGGATAATAGGAAGTCCAGGAAAATTGGAGACGCGACTCGATGGAGGCTCGAGGACGGTGTAATTCGCGCGAGTTCGGAACTCCAGTGGGACATGGGGATGCGGGAGATACGGGAGTAGCAACTATCCTGTCTCCGATAAACACAGAGATCACTTCTACGTATTTATAGCACCGTAAATCTGAGCCCGCTATAATTACGCGGTCTTAATTTCTAATTAGACTGCACGATGTACAAGGTGTGCCGGAATAATCGCACGCACCGGGAGATTCTCGGTACCAAACGAAGCAACTTTCCGTTCACCAAAATCTCTTTGGAATGATAGCTTTTACATAAGATTTACTTCAAGTTGTAGAATTTAAAGTTGTTAAATGAATTATGATGAATGTTTGATCACACTTGTCGCACACACTTGGCGTGACACGTGTATTCAATGATTACGTAGCACGCTGCAATTACAACCTAGACATAAGAAAATTGCGATAATACCAATCAAGATTGCCAGTTTACAGTTTAGTTACAGCTTAGTTTGCAAATTAGCTAGCGGTCTTGTTGCCGGAACTACAGCCCGGAATTACAGCCCGAGATTGAATTCGCAATGCGCGAGGAACTATCGGAGCGAGGCGTGAAAGCCTGAAAGACGCCCGTCGTTCTTGCGGAGATCTGTATTATTCGCCGCGTCTATTTTCGCGAGGTCGATGGTGCCGCAAACGAGATGAGCGCGCGATTTCCCGCCGAGAACGCAAGTCCGTCGGGCGGGAAAATGCAAGCGATTATAATCCAACCGAGATTTCAGGCGAAGTTTGTCGGCCGTCTAGAATTCCGTCCCGTCAGCGGGAAAGAGAAAAGGGGAGAGAGAGAGAGAACGGCGTTTATTTCAACCTAGGGCAAACCTTCTAAGGACAAGTACACAATAAAAAATAAAATGTTAATTTTTACATTTTTTGTATGTCCCAGAAGTCCACTCTAAATTTTATGTTAAAATAACGCAAAGGAATAGTTAAAAAATATGCACGGGAGTAGTTAAGGTAACTTGCAAAAAATGTATGTAGATAAAAGAAAAGAGAGATTAAGCTGTAAATAAAATATATTTAAATTTAAATCTAAATCTAAATTAAATTAGTGCATAAGATAGAAAAATGTATGTAGTTGTAAAAGTTATTGGCACAAATCATCGGAGAAAAAGGAAGAGAACGAGAAACTCTCTCGTAGAGGTTCGGTCGTGCGCGCGCGTTTTCGAGAAGTTCCCTTGTAAAATTTACAACCAGGTGATCGCGAACCGCAAAAATATTGTAGTGGAGATTAAATTCCATATCGTCGATTTTCACACTAAGCTCTCTCTCTCTCTCTCTCTCTCTCTCCTTCGAACCCCGGGTGGTTCGCGGTCGCGATTTTCCTCGGCCGGCGCTCGCGCAACCATCGCGATACCAATTTATTCATAATATACTGTCGATCCCATTGCGGGGGAGAAATGAATTTCTCATTCCGCCGTGAGAGAGAACCGTCGACGATGCCTCGTAATGCGGGCCCTCGGGTAACCGTCAAGAAAAGTTTTTAATGCGCTTTAATTTCCCGAAAGAAAACCGCAGCTCGCGTCCGTCTACCGTCGCATTACAGTGCCGGCAAAGCGCGATCATCTCTGCTGCTAAATGCTTTTTAATTAATCACGCGGCCGCGACATTTTACTTCCCGTTCTCCTCCGAATGCTCATCTTCACGATCATCAGCGCGGATGCGCAGCCAACGGTCGGAGCCTCCAATTTTTGGCCGCTCGCGTTTATCTTTTTTGCAAGTAACATGCGCGCTACTGGACGTAGCGCATAACATAGCGACTTTTTGCAGCCCGTCCGAGTACAAAACAGAAACGTTTGCGACGTTCCTGTTCTACTGTGTAAGTTTTAATGAGCGTTTTGTCAGAAAAGAGAAAAAAGTGAGAAAGAGAGAAAGAGAGAGAGGGAGGGGGGGGGAGAGAGAGAAAGAGAGAGCTGGAAGGAGAGACGCACCGCTCCCTGGATACAGTGAAACGTATTAATTTGTTTACCACACATGACGTCAGCCGATGAGAACTCCTCTTTTCAGGGAGTTCCCGCCTACTCGCGTCAATTATACGGCAGCGGGGTAGAAAAGCGCATTTCACCCGTTTCCGTTCGTTGTCCGTTCGTTAAATAGCCCGGGCTTAATTATCGTCGCGTCGTCGCAACGGACGTCCCCGTCACTACGTGTTCCTCCGACGTGATAGCTCGTCGCGTATCGCACGACGCGATACAGATAATCTTCGCGTTCGAAATGAATTCCGTGCTTCTTTGCACGCGAGACGTTGAAGCGCACGCAAGATGGTTCCCTCCACCCTCGACGATGGCGTCGTTTAAAGAGAAAAATGCCCCGAGGCCGGCAGGCATTCTAAAGGACATTCTTGTAATTGCTTTAATGGAGTGACATTACGATCTACCCTCTGCCACGGAGGGAAAACGAATAACCCTCTCTCTCTCTCTCTCTTGTTCTTTTTCGTCCCCGAACCTTTCGAGATTTGAAAGTCGTACGAAAGTCACATTTCGCACGAACCGTCCGTAAGTTGGCCGAACGCGTTCGAGCTTCGCCAGACCGTTGTTCGGGACGAACGACGCGAACCCCAGACAGCGAAGACGCCACTACCAGGAACGATAAGAGCAACCTCGACTACGACTCGCAGGTAAAAGAGAATGTGCAATTAGTTACGAGCAAGCGTCTGTACAGCGACGGCCAAGGAATTTACGAAATTCCCTGTCCCCCGAATTGACGACTGCCGCTGTGTAATCGCGGCGAGATAACGCAGCTCGAATTAAGGAAATTAATATTGTATGTATCGAGGTAAGAGATCGAACGAGCAGTAGAGTTATGAGATGTTATAAAACGTCGTGAATTAGGAGTGCGCAGAGGAGCAAGAAGTATCGATATTCCGTATCCACACACGGAGAAAACGGTCCGGTTGGCTGACACAGAAATCGGCGGTGCCAATCAGATTTGATAGTAAAATATGGAACAACTACTCGTCGATCTTTTAAAAATTTGATCCTTCGGCGAATTAATTGCACCGTCAGTCACATCCGGGACTCTCATACCTCCTCACCTCTCCTACAGAACGATCGGTTATTCCGCTCGAGTTTCAGCCGAGTCGCGCTTTAAAGGCCCTCTTAAACTTCGCCTCCGCCGTAAAGCAACTTTAACGAATCGCCGAGCAGCCACGGAATCTGACGACGACGACCCTACCCCCCTTCCTTCCCGGCATTGAAGCGCAGCGGAATACACGGCGTTTCTCTTTTAACCGATGTCCCGCGTAATTGAATTTTCGCCCCGGAGTTACGCGATTTTTCCGCTCGTACCTGCCCGCGGCGCGCAACTGCGTTCTACATCCGTGAGAACATCTCGTGAACGTGAGAAAGGTCTTAATACCGTTCCACAATAACGTAATGTATGCAATAAGCATAGTAAACTAATTGACCGACCACAGCCGATTATTCTCGAACCGTAAGAATGCAATTGGTCAATTAGCTCGCTGCTTACGTCTTACTACATATTTCACGCTGTGGTAAAACGACCTTTGGATGTGCAACGCTGTGGATTCCGCTGCACGACGATTTGATGTTTCGCAGCCTTTTACGTAAACTTACGGAGAGATTTCTTTACGATGCGGAATAAATGTTCTTGCGACTGCATTCTCACGACAGTTACGGCTCGTGGTCTAGAAAGCTTTCTTGCGGGGAAAAACACAGCACGCTCGCGACGATTGGGGGACGGGGGAGAATAAGTACCGACGCGAGCATACGTCGGGGATTTTTCGCTTTCGGAGTTGTTGCGGGGTGTGTTGAATTATCGTTACGCTACGGAAAATTTATACGGTAAAAGATTTTATGTAACGGTCCACTGAAATTTTTGTGCTATTTTAACACGGGATATTAACCCTTTGCACTCGAGGGCTCCGGAGCGGAGCCATTTAAAATTTGTCTTCAAACTCGAGGGCTCCGCTATGGAGACAATGCAAATAACTTTCAGTTCATAACATAAGGACAAAGACAAATCGTAAAAACTATTGTGTATAGGATATTCCGCTCTTGCTATTTGCATTGTCTCCATAGCGGAGCCCTCGAGTTTGAAGACAAATTTTAAATGGCTCCGCTCCGGAACCCTCGAGTGCAAAGGGTTAAAATATACGCAATATATACGGAATATATTAAAAACTATGTGTAAAATTAATTAGTGCTCACCTTGTGAGCACATTATTTTTTAATATATTCACCTTGTTAAGGTAACATGAAAATTTCAATGGACCGTTATTAACATAAATTTTTTTACTGTGTATAGACGTGTTAAATGCGAAGTTAAAAATACAGTAACAATCACCTGGCAGTGCTTTATGACGGCTGTAAAAAAGTTTTTGCTTTAGGATTATCTTGAGAATTTTATGTTGCGCGGCCCTTCGGAAAAATATCTGAAACTTTCAGCAGATTTATATCCCAACTTCGCGAAGGGGCTATTTTCTACCGTAGACTCGCGGATTTCCGAGCTAATTAATTATTTTACACGGTACTTTACGCGTTGCTGGTAAGTAGATTTATCGTATAAATATGTACGTTTCACTCGTGCGTTCTGAAGCACTCTTGTCGCTTTCGGCATTCCCTTCGCATGCAAAAACCATGCAAAACCATGCCATTTTTAAAAATGATAAAGCAGAGTCTGACGGTTCCTGTGCATCTCTGAGCGACAGGGAGACATGCAAAATTACACGACAATGTGCGGGTGGACGGCGATAAAAATGAAGCGTAATGGGTGCGGACAATCAACTTCCTCGAGACGCGACTCTAGTTTCCCGACTTTTGACAAGTTCATTTACTACGACCGGTCGCCGATGATCAGCCTGCAGGCGAAAGCAGGATAAGGAGAATTAGCATAACCGTGACGACCGAGACGCATCGGAACCTGTTGCGGCGATAGGAAAGCCTTTCGCAGGAAGTCCGACTCGCGAAATAGTCCATGAGAAGAAAGAGAGAGAGAGAGAGAGAGAGAAAGAAGTGGAAAGAGAGAAGGAGAGAAAGAAAGAGAAAGTAAGTTTCGCGTAGCGTAAGTTTCGAAAAAGTCGCGAAACTCGGGTAAACTCGCGAAAAAATACGAACTGCCGGTGGAAATTCACCGTCGAATCGATAAACTCCGCCCCCAATTCCAATAACTCTGTTCGATTTTTCTCGGTCGGTGAAGTCACAATTTTTCTTTTCCCCGCACGATCGCATAGACGCGGCACAATCCATATATAGCATATAATTTTGACCGCGGAAGCTATTTCGCCGATCGATTTTTCGGACGGATCGATACACTTTCCTCTCAGTATGTCCCCGACACGTCGAATTTTACGTTGGCTTCTTACGCAACGACGATGTGCGTGTGCGTGTATGATTCGCAGCCGCTTCACGATACCAACCACCGGCGGCTATCTCATCCGTCACTATCAGCTGCGTAAGATCACAAAACAACTGTGTGAACGTGTATAATTAGCACATGTGTATATATATGTGTGTGTGTGTAAGAGAGAGAGAGAAAGAGAGAGAGGAACGATCTTTCTCACTTCGAGGCACAATCTGGTGGTTTCGTCACTTAATGAGCTCGTTCTCGCCGGACCCGACGTCTTCGTCGTAACGTCTCTCCTCCGGTCTTCTTCACCCACTCTCTCTCTCTCTCTCTCTCGAATTTAAGGGCGACCCGAGATCGCTCCCCGCACGCGTCGGGACACACGGAGGACACGGGAGATACCGCGAAATCTCATGCCGGTCGCTTCTCACATCTCTGTCACTGCGATACTCGCGCGAACGTGGACATACGGCACTGGGAGCACCGCTTTTCCGCTCGTGTTTCTCAATCTCCTGGAGCATTGTATTCTTCATGTCAATGTAAACGTATACATGTAACAACACAAAGAGAGTAAGAGAGAGAGAGGCGGGGTGTCGTGACGAGAAGAGAAGGAGGATGACGAGAAGGGGGAGAAAAAGGGGGATGGGATAGGGTAAGGTTGAGCGAGAGCTCCGTTGACAGAGAGAAAGAGAGGGGGGAGAAGGGGGAGGGGGGGCAGGTAGAGGAACGACTGACTCATGCTGCGCTGTCTTTCGTGCTGACGAAATGTGAACCAACAACAGAAAAATGCCGTCGACACTCATCATGCACAGGTGGGACTATCATTTGTAGTGTATATATATATATATATATTCACGGTTGCCGGCGGTCCTGCGGTAAACGGGGTGGTAGTGTCTGGGTACATCGTCGCTCACCTGGGGTAGAATCATGACGTGCGGCAGCTGGCGCGCCTCGCCGCGCACTGACTCTCCCGCACCCCGAGCGAAGTTCTCATCGCGCGCGCCCCAGCCGAATCCACCCCCCACCAACCCTCTCAGCATCCACCACCCTTGTGCAACTACCATGTACACGTCGCTGTCGTTCCCTCCCTCTCTCTCTTTCGCCCTTTCTATCTCTCTCCCTCTCTCTCATTCTCTCTTTCTCTCTCTCCTTCTGTCTCACCTTCTTTTTCTGTCGGGAGGGAAAAAAAGAGCCTTGGGGGTGAAGCGGCTGCGAGATGTCGGGCGAGACATACGCCGCGGTCGCTGCGCGAAGGACGACTATAATTGCCGTTCTTTCGAGATGCTCGCTTATTAACGCGTTCGACTGAGTAGTGCCGCTTATAAAGGGCGATTTAGTCGTCAAAGTGTAGATTCTGGGGTAAAGCGAGAGGGACTGTGCGACGGATAAGAATGACGGAGGTTTTGCGTACAAGTCCGACGCGCCCATATGCTTCCATTCATTTTCGCGTATACCTTCACCTTGTGCGACAGCATTTACAATTCACCGCAACCAAGAAGACAAATTTTGCGGGGAAAAAATCGGTATTTTCTCGGCGAAGTTTCCAAGTGTCCCCTTGAATGCGCGATCGTGGCACGGAGCTTGAGCGTGAAACAACGTTTCTTCTCGGATTCTTTCGCGAAACACGGACCTCAAAAATCCTTCCCCCGATATCGTTGCGCAAGAAGCTCCGAAGATCCGGTGGGTTCTTTTCCCCGTAATTTCTCCCCTAACAATCGTGGATCGGTAGATTAAAGATGTATGCTGGTGTCATAAATAACCGCACACCCGACAAATACAGTTCTTAACCGAAGGGATGAGCTCTGCCGCTCTTATCGCGTCGCTTGAAGAATCGCCCACGTGACAAAAAAACAGAGCAGCGGGCCGCGCGCGGAACGATAAAACGCATAATTTTGAATTCATTGCGGAGCCCCGACGTTATACGCGCGGGCGATCCATCACTCCTCGCGAACGGAACGATTCCAACGTTGGATGAGTGGTCGGGTGTGGGCGGGAAGCCGAGAAACGCGTCCCGGTAGGCTCGACGCGCCGGAATTTTTCAACGCCGTTTCAACCTCGAGCGATAATAAGCTCTCGCTCGCGGGAAATTATTGCGATTGCGTTAAAACTGGGCGGGAAGTGTGCGCGAATCGACGCCGGAGGCGCAAACAGCTCGATAATTCATGCGCGCCGCGGCTGTTAATCTCGCCGAAGCGCCGTCGTTCTCGAGATGCGTGCGTGCAACATAAATCCGCGTCTTCGAGGTAAATCTCCGCAACGTCACGTCGGGTTTGCTTTCACGCAAAAAGTGCGGATTGCCCTCTGGCCGTCGAATGCGCGACTCTACGCGCCGATAAATAAATAGACTCTCTCTCTCTCTCTCTCTCTATCCTCCTTTCTCCCTTTCTTTTTCTCGTCGTCGTGCATCGCGTAAAAAGCTGATGTATTTCCCCTGTAGTTTCGGCGAAAAAGAGAGAAAGAGAAAGAGGGAAAGAGAGAAAAGCGAAAGGTAGCGCCCTTGATAGCCGGGCACGAGCGATTCGTCGATTCGTCGAGCGCGTTACGATTACAAAACGAGACAATAAGCCTTTGGAAGAGTGTCGAGGCCGCGTCGCACGGCGACCCTTCGTCGTTCGATCAAAGATCCTCGTCGCAGCCCGAAAGCCTCTTCGTGGGTGGGTATTACCGAAAAAACGGACCGGCGCTTCGGAGGGAAAAAGGGTTCGTCTATCTCTCTCTCTCTCTCTCTCTCTTTCTCTGTCAAACCACTTCGTGAGCTATGAATAGATATTGGAAGCGTATTCTCCGTGTAGAAGCGCCGCTGGTGATCGCGAGACATCGATCCGGAACCGGCAGAGGCGCAAACCCACCGCCCGCAGTCATTCGGAATTTGCATGTCTTAACGTCGAACATCTCCGTCAAAGCGTTCGTTTAACCGTCCTCGAGCCAGTCGAAAATGTCGGAATTTGTTGACGAACGAGCACGGAAAAAAAAGACCATAAATGTTTTCCTTCAACCAAAATGCATATGGTTGTTCCCTTTTTGATTGATATGATGAAACTTTTCTTCCGTGTGCAATTTTACATCTTGAACAGTTCAGAGCTGTTGGAACAAAATAGTGCGTCGACGTTGGTGCTATGCTCGAGTATAATTAAACACCGTCGCGAGAGAAGAGAATAATCTTCTCCGCGTTTCCTCCATGTGTATGTTGACACATTAAATAATCATAGATTAATTAAACCATAAGAAGGCTAATTAAACTGCTTGTAATTGGACCCGTGTGTGTAGAGCGGCGGTGTAGCGTAGTATCGCGATAATATCGGCGCCGCGACGAGGCAGGTGGCAGATCTTACGATAAATCAAGATTAATCGAGATTAAGGAGGAAGGGAGAGAAAGGAGCAAAGGTAGCTATCGACATCGGCCACTTTCGCGGAAAGTTCGAGCGTATAACGCAGCGACCCACGTCGAGACCGAGATATTTCTTCGGCGTATCCGCGCTCGGGGAATTAACGTGAGCTCTCGGGGCTCGGAATGTCGATAGCAGAACTAACGCCGCGAGATCAAGAGTGAAATTAGTCCGCTCGATGACCCGCGACGTTCGCGTGCGTGCACGCTCGCTCGCTCGCGAAACGTCAAGAGTACGCGCCGTCACGTTTCCTCGCCATTCAGCGCGAAATCCGTTCGGCGCACGTTCGCCTCCCGGACGGTATGTAGGTTTATGTACTTTCCTCGATACGTCAGTCCCTTCCCGTTAAATTTGGTTATACTGCACAAATCAGAACCGCTCGCGGGGTCGAGTAATCAGGAGGAAAAATCGATACGCCAAACGAACGCGCCTCAAGGCCGTCAAATATTCAGCCCGTCGGGGTCTGATTGATAATAGCGAGGCGAGCAGGATAGATATATGTGCGACAAGTTATATCTCTGCAAATGTCAGCGTTCGGCCGCTTGATTATATTGCGAGCGAGAGAGAGAGGAGATCGTGGCGTATTTTTCACTGTACAGTGAATCGTACGCCTTTCGATGATTCGATTGGAGCGTCAAGGGCCGCGACCGAGTCCGTAAAATGCAGCCATCTTTATAACGAGTTACCTTGGCGGAAATGTTCCGAGCACACGTGAATGCGCGACACGTGCGACGCTCCATCGAGAGCGATTCTCGCGCGCGATATTCCACGCCTCGGCTGGCACAATGAGACATCGCGACGCGCGGTCGGCACGCTCAAAGAGCGTCGGGCTAAAACGTGGTAACATGGAAAACCGGCGGGGAGACGAAATTTCGCCTGCCGTACTACTTTCAACGAGCTTTTCCAATCTTCGGGAACCTGGCGCGAGTGTTTTCCCGTGTTACAGTTTTCACGCTCTAAATCGTTCCGCCGCGCGCCACCGGCATCTACCAACTTCTCCTCCTCTTCCACCTCTTATTCCTCCTTCGCCGATGAAATTCTCACGTTTCTTTGAGTCTTACCGTGTGTGCACTGACGTTTCGCATTTTAGCCGGGCAAAGTAAATTCCTGGGAGAAACCGTGGTGAACGACAGCCCGATACATTGTTCGGAAATGACCCATGTCGAAAAACTGTTATCGATTTCGCATAATTTTGAGGGATTTCAGAACAGAATGCGCTGTATACTCGGAAAAAACAATTCCGTTGAGGTAACTGAATTTTCCATTGCCCGAGGGGCCAGATGAAAATCCGATTGTAGGAGCCGAAAGATTTCTTTAGGAAGTTTCTACTCGGACAATTGTTCTCAATCGAGTTTTAATGCAGCCGAATGTTTTCAGTCGTGGTAACAGAGATAAGTATCACTTCTTGTCGTCGATATCGAATTAATATCAAATTAGCGAAAACGTTCGAGCATCATCAATGTTATCAACGTCAAGAGAGGGAGGGAAAGAGTAAGAAGCAGATCACCCGTGAACCTGTTGCGCGTTCGTAACGCATGAGCATCGCTACATGAGCATCAACACAGGTACTTGATTGCGCGGTAAATTAAGGAGCCTGTCGTGGCTGAAGTAGTCAAGCTCGTAAAATGAAATTCGCGGAGGAGATTTTTGTCGCATCAATCTCGCCGGTGCTTATAACGAGACGCATAATGAGACATCGATCGATGCGTGCGTGATCGAAGGGGAACGAAAAACCTCGGAGGAGACATCGTCATCGCGGGCGGAGGTGAATATTTATTATATACGTTTGCGCGCCAGATTACACGCTTCGCTTCCTTTGACAAATCGTTCGCCGTGGGGATTGACGCGCTCGCAAATTATATCGTTGATTGATTTCGGTATTTCAGATGCGCTCCTCCAGAGAAACTCGCAGGGATATACAGGGTGTCCGGTAATTTGTAGAGCACCGCTTGTGCGCAAGTAGGATAAACTGAGCGGAAAAGTCATCTACCATTTTGCAAACAACCGCGCGAAAATTTCGAGCTATTAATGATTAAAAATGATCATGCACAGAAGCATTCGTTAATTAATAACTCAAAAATGTGCGTGTTATTTGCAAAATGGCAAAGAACTTTTCTGTTCAGATCCGGCTAAATTTACAAGTAAGATAACTATCCTAATTATGGGCTATTTAAGGTTAAAAAATAGTTTTCGTTCATTATCAAAGATTCGACAATCGGATATAAAAGGGAACAAGAAATGTCAACATCAAAACATCGGTGGTTTCTGAACGGCATCACGTGATTTCAAGTTAAGCTTCGTGAATTTCACCGGGCCATCCTGTACATACGCGACGGACGTCGCATAAATCGCAATTATCGGAAGCGGAAATAAAAAATGCAAGAAACAAGAGAAAAAAAAATATACCTGCGTTCCACATCGCGATCGCGCCACTTCGCGCCGAACGGGTATATATTTCCAAGCGGCATTTTAACGAGCCGGCTATACACGTGCGTCCTATTCTCGCGCCGGGAAATATTTTCAACGCGAAAACGCGAGCGGTGATATTAACGAGGTTACGACGACCTTTAACCTCCGAAGGCACGGTTCGTAAACCCCGCGGCGCCACGTATTACGAGATTAATTTAACGCCGCCCGGGCTCGACTTACGCCGCGCGATAGCATCGTCGCGCGAAAAGTGCACGCTCGAGAGACGGCCAACCGCAGCAGGTCGAGTGGCTGCTCCCCATTCGCGGCCTCTCCCGATTCCGTGCGGCCTGTATATCGTTCCCACTTAACAATAGCCCGATATCCGCGACATATTTTCTCACCGTCGCGCCGATCACGACGCATTGATTTAAAGCCGCGCCACGGTATTCAATTCACCGGGGATATACACGGCTTACTGAATTTGATCGCTCTATTATTTAAAGCGTTCTCTATGAGCGCACCGAACGCGTGAACTGTGCGCGGTATACATTACACACACACACACACGTGTATATCTGCACAGATACACGTACGTGAACGAGAATTCGAAATCCAATTCAATCTGGAAAATGAAATCGTTCGAACGCTCGTCACGCTATTTACGCCGGAATGTCATAAAAATAAGGATTAGGATAGTGGGGAGCTCCGCGCCAGATTCAGGCTTGAGAGAGAGAGAGAGAGATATCCTTTCGATCCTTCGCAAAATGCGCAGCGATACGTACGTACAATAAGCACCGCTCCGTCGTCTCTCGCAGAGAGCCAATGTATATTTTGATTGGCAATATGTAGCAATCGTATTCAACGGCGGGGCACGTAGTCGCGATGGCGCGTCCGCGAGCTCGCGTCTGACCATACGCGGTACTTATTCACTTGCGGCCGTAAGCATACGCAAGCACTCTGCAAGAGCGCCGCGATCGCCGCGCAATCTGAGCAGATCTAATGGAGCGGAACAAACATGTCCGAGGGCCCTTTTCAGGAATTTTTTTTTTTTATGAAAATTCAGCTTTCACTGTCAATAAAATACAACCCGCAGACCTTTTCGAATTTTGCATTTGAATCTTGCATTTGAAAATTTGCATTTAAATTTTGCTCTTGAATTTACATTTGAATTTGCATCCGCCAACCTGACTCGCGCCTGAATCATTTGTTAATTACGGAGGGAAGTCTTTTGACTATGGAAAATTGTTGTCGGTAGATATTATAAAAGTGTGCTAAATATCATTTAAATAATGTCGAATTGCCGAAAAGTAATATTATTGATTAAAAATTACTAAAGTTAATTCAGAGCGCAGAATATTTGCAGAGAAAAAAATGTTTCTATAGTTCCAACTTAGAAACTAGTAGTTTATCATATATTATCTACACGTCCCTTCTATTCTTTTTTCGATTTCGATTATACTGTTTCGATTATACTTCGTTTCGATTATACTTCGTCGGAAAAAGGAAGTTAACGCTTCGTGGGAATTCTAACTTCAAACAGAAACAACAAATACACGTATCGGACTTAATCGCGATTTCAACCGAAATATTATAAACTGTTACGCGTGAAAAATATAGTAATTGGCTATCGCGACGAACATACAATTTATGAGCAGAGCAGAGTAATCGCAAATTCCGCATCAACTCTGTTGGGTTAGTCGTCTGATGCGCATTTCAGATGACATAAAACAATTGGAAAGAAAGAAAGAGAGAGAATCATGAAATGAATTAAATGAATTAAAAAAGAAAATATTAAAAAACGATATTTTTCCTTAGTAAATAAGATTATTTAAAGCAATCCTCTGATTGTTTCGCGCAGGGTATTTTAACGGCACAAACACATACGTGCGAAGTCCTATACTGAGAGAAACGTGTTTGATATTTATGGCCGTAATTGCATAGTGAAATAATAGTCGAGAAACCCGCTTTTGTAGTAATTGCTACCGTAGTGTTATCGGTAATAGCCATCTAAGCATATTGCTGCTACTACCATTTTTTTTCGTTAAAACAACCAAAATATATGGCTGCCGCGAAAATTATTGTAATATGTCATGAAATTTACTACTTTCTTCCTCTCAATGTATATACAAAAAATGTAAACTTTATAAATCGCAGTGATTTTTGAATGAGATTGCGTCAACACCCATCACCTGTTAACTCACCATCTTATAAATATAAAGCACTTTTCATGCTCGCTTCCTGTCACTCACCGAAATACCGGGAAGTCAGGATCGACCGCGTTCTGCTACAGTTCTGCAACAGAAAAATGTAGCATCGTCGAAATTAGATACGCGAATAATGGTTTAAAGTGAAAAGTACGCGTGGAAACACAAGCGTGTGAAACTTGGGCAATCGTTGTAATTCAACGACTTTTACTCGGAGAACCGTGTTCCAGTTTTCGAGCGGGAAGGGTTAAATGCAAGAGTACGGCGAAAGTTAGATTAAACCTACCTTCAAGTTGACCCTGCTCGGCCCGAGCCGGATCCTGCATTCGCACCCACCGAATCTGCATCACCCGGGAACCGAACCCACTGTTTGGCCACCATTTCCATGAAATCTGAAGCAGGAAGCAAAATCCAGTTAATTATATTAATAGATATCAAAATATCGAAATTAAGATTTCTCAAAACTGTGTATGTTTCCTTAAAACTAACAACAAGAACAAGCGGTTACCCTTAAAATTACAGGATATTGCTATTGCGTGACCGTAATATTATGCTCGCAGATGCTGCACAGATTTAAAATAGTTCATCCGTGACAATATTGTTAGAAAAGTTAATAAGTTGACTGAAATTATCTCAGTTTTGCTATGGTCAATGTTTCACTAATTGCACATGTGTGTGTAGATCGTGTTTCAATTAATATTCTGTTAAAATTCGAAAAGATTCCTGGGATAATTTACAATAACTGCCGCTCAAGGTAAACAAGCAACGTCATAGGTTGATATGGTATCACGGGAAACAGACAACAACGGGATAACGCGTCTTATCTAGGACTGAGAATGTAACAAAGTAGTAACGGAAGATCCTCCAGCCGATAGATCCTGCAAACAGCCACATTTGGCGAGACAACAGGCATTAACTCCGGTTTACGACAACGCGAGATCGGAGACGACTGTTGGAATTGTTCTCCTTGTTGAAAACGGATATCGCATTTCTGCGAACGCGACACAATAAATACGGCGATCGTGTAACGTCGGAAAGAAAGGGAAACTCGTAAATATTCTCGCGAGGCGGACTCGCGTTACGTCGCCCATTGCCGCTCAGGAATATTTGATTACAGCCCGGTCGGGTGTATTTTCTCGTCGTAAAGTGCACATCGCCACGTACAGACACACACGTACACACACATACACGCACGCACCTACACAAAAGAAAGAATCGTTCCGAGTCGGGCCCGCTTTTGCGGTGTAGATGCGCCGTTGTTCTTTCGCGAGTTTTCCAGTTTACAAACGAACGCGCTTTATTGTCTCGGGCGAACACGAGCGGCTCCGATGAAAACAGCCGTTGCGCTACCTACCTCGTGAAACTTCGACACGCCACGAGGTGAATACCGCCGAGAGCGAAGAGGCGGCACGGGGAATAAAAGCCGCGTCGGGAAACGCCGTCCCGTAGGATCCCTGATACACATCGCCGAGAAATCCGCTTCCCGCCATTGTATGCACGCCAAGGCGTTACGGTTGTTCCACGGCGTCTCTTTTTCTCTTTCTCTCTCTCTCTCTCTCTCTTTCGAGGCGACAACAGGAATGAACACGCCATTTCGCGAGCGCCTTGTCACCGATCGGAGGTTATTGTAAGAACTTTTTTGTCTCCGAAATGGATAGATAAGTCTCGCCAGAGAGACACGACTGAGTAATTGATTTCTCCCAACAAGAGAAAACCCTTTATTCGACTCTCCTCGTCGGTGTACGCAAATTTTCGTGCACTTTACAGCGTCGCGCGTTTAGTTCGATCGTCCAAATTTTCGATCAAGATTTACGGCTGCGTCGACAATATAACCTTATCGAGGGCTATTATCTATTTCATGCTCACCTCACGATCTTTCGTCTCTCACTTCTTTCGCGAATCATCTCGTGCCTCTGAACGTTCCTCTCCTGCGAATGTCCGAACACAAATCCCGACGAAATCCCGCTCGTCGTCAAGTTCGCCGCGAATAAACTACATATGTCGTCTTGCTCGCACGCTTGCCAATCGTCAACACGTCAATGCCAACGCCACTCAACTCAATTCGCACTCGGACCCGTTATTTTAACGGTCGACAACGACCCGATATCTTACGGTATGTTTCAGTTCCTCGCTAATGTCTAATTTAGCGGATAAATATCGCACCTCCTTTAATACCTGATACTCCGTCGCTTTCGAGCGCGTTTTAGAATCGCCGTTCAACGCTTTACTTCTTCCTCTTCGAGTGTCAAATTTAGATCGACAACTTAATCGATAAGAAGTGCCATACTCTTTTTTTCTAATTGACATGATAATATAATTAGAGGGAAGAATATTTAGACGCTGAAACGACGATTTCTTTATTTCGGCGAATTAGTTTTCCTTTAAATAATAAATATTATTAGAGTATTAAAATATCGTGAATCTGTTTAGCGATCAGAGTTTCATTTGTGGCATGCCTTCTTCTTTTATTGAATCGAATCGTTCGATTAACGTATCTCATTTTTATTACTTCGGAAACTAATTACAATATATATATATATATATATATATATATATATCCAATGCCACCAATAAAAATAGTTCCAACAGAGAGAAAGCATCAAAATACTGACATATAGTGTATAACACAGAGCTTTTCAGCGTAATTAGTTCCGAAAACATCGGACGTCGTCGATCCGAACTGTTTGTCGAAAGAGAGAGAGAGAGAGAGAGAGAAAGAGAGAGAAAGAGTAAAGCCCACGCGTAGCTTTACGCGGGGAAATTCTTATTTCCACCGGCGTCTCGGGGATCAATTCCCGCCTTTGGAAGCCCGCTTACAATCGCCCGTCAATAAATAATCCAAATAGCGTCGATCCCGTGAAGGATCCTCTCGCGAGAGGAGGCGGCGGCGGCGGGCCGAAATCGTGCGCGGAAATCGCCGTGCGACCGTCGTTTCCGTAGGAATAGAGATTGACGAGACGATCAGCCTCGCGTGAATAATAACGACGCCGTGGAAGCCTTGGAAATCCGCAAAATTCCACGTCAATGACGACGGCGCGGCGCGTCGCACAATAATGAAATGATCGCGTCATTTCCCATATTAGACCCGTACCGTTTTTGCGTGCTCTCTTTTTCCACCCTCCGGCCGAATCTCACCGATCGTCGACGCAAGATTAATAGATTACCAGTTATCGCGCGCAACATTTTTCGATATTGTCGCCCGTTGAACAATGACGGAGACGACGACAACGATTTCCGTGGACGATGAAACTCTGCGGTTCTCCCGTCGCCGAGTAAAAATATTTTTAACGCCGAGGAAAAAGAGCGCATCGGAGATCGCGATTGGCTGATCTGTGCGAGATACATATTCCAAGTAGAAATATCGCATATTATTTTTGGATGAGCAATCCTGGCGCAAACGTTGGAATTGCACATTTAATAAGAGTTAATAAGAGTTCGCGGCGGAGGGATGACAAAATTAGCAGATAATAGCATATCCAATAACGGCGTTTGTAATCAAATTACACGGCGGCGCTCGAGATGCCGGTAATGAATTTCGAGTATCGCATCCAATGTGCTGTTTCTCGATGGCCGTAAATAAACTACGTTCCGAACACCGTTCCCTCTTTCCCTCCCTCTCCCGATATTATTCTTCTCGAGAATACAGTTTCCTCGTGCCGTTTTTCGCGCGAATAATTGCGAGAAATCCCGGCGATCCTGCCCGAGCAGCACACGGAACTTTAAAATTAAGCTGCGATAACGTTGTCGCGGCTTAAACTGCAGTAATTTTGTCCGGCACAGGCATCCCCGCCACAACGTCGTCGTAACGTCGTTTTAACGAAGTTGCAGCGGCAAAAGTGGGGGGGTAAGATTTTTAGGCTTTGAAAGCCACTCGGCTGCGTAACTTTATTACTGTAAAGAGGTTATTACAAGGATGTTCTTCGTATATAAATTAATATTCAACGAAAGCTATATTTTTTTTATCATCTGTCACAGCGCTTCCGCGATTGAAAGTCTAGCGAAATATTTGGCTTTTGCAGCGAAATAGCTGTAATTGTGGATGGCAGGATACGTTACACCAGCCACGTTTTTGCTGTCGCAGCGAATATAGCCAGACTGTGTTACTCAGGTGGCGTATTGTCCATTTTCGGCGGCTGGTGTAATTAAATATCGACGACGCGGTGTGGTAACGCGAATCGTGAATTAGATCAATCATCCGTCGACGCGTCAAATTCGGAGCTTCCTTGGCACAGGGCAATTACAGCCTTAATGGGTGATCTTATAAATCGCTCTCCGAAAATATACGCGATGGAGAATTTGGAAGACACGTCGCGGAGAATGTCGATCCGTCCGATTTCGGATCGCGCAGCTCGCGAATCGCGGCGAGAATTTCTCTTTGGAATGCGAGGTGAAAATCAAGCGAAGATAAGGAATACGCATATCAAAATTCTGCGCGCGCTTCCAATCGCTTCGAGATACGTGTAAACGCTTTTAATTTCCAATCGTACGAGGAAATAAAGTTATAATATCACATTAATGTACGAAGAACGCCACCTTTTTACATCGACGTTCCTTTTTCAGCCAGCCGACGGTTATTAAACGCATCCAGCGTGAATTGAGACTTCAAAGTTCCTCAGCGATCTTTTACCTTGACAATACATCAATAAACGCCCTCGGCGTAGGCTCGAAAAAGCTGCACCGTGTTTCTCCGTTTAATGCACCTGCGACCTTAATTACCCTGTTACACGGTACTCATCGTTCGAGAAACATGCTTTGTCATCCGTTTACCTCCGTATAAAGCTGAGCCCTACTATATCCGTCGTGTCGATGAAACTATTGGCCCACGTGATACCGGCCTGTAATCTGCCATGGGGTTTCTAATCGATATGAAATTAAAACGTCGTTTGTCGGCCGGCTCTCCTCGTCCGATATTCGCCCCGAATAGACCGGCCGATGAGCCAAACGGCGAAACGTTATTTTTAGAAAAGCAAACGCGACCACCCGCCACCACCCTCGCGAGTAATTAGTAAGTTTTACCCCGCGATGCGGGAGGAGACACAACTGCCGTGTCGCGCGAATGTTCGCGCCACGTGTGTGTGTGTGTGTGTGTGTGTGACGTTCTCACGGGGATAAATATAGACGTTTAAATATAATCGTTCGATTACATCAACCAAGATTTTAAATTCCGGCTTTACAGCTCGTGACATTCTCATCAGGTTCGTTTTAGCCGAACTAGAGTGTGCTTTCTGTCTTTACAGTGAAACGAGTATTTAGGGACGAGTTACTGAAATCGTATTATTTAAAAGGATGCTATTCTTGGAAACCTTACCGAAAGAATATTGATTTTTTTCTGTTAAGCTTACGTCTTATTGGTTGCACAGAATTACAAATGCTTTCGTATAACAGAAGTAAATGCGAAACTGGATCGAAATATTGTCCAATATGCGATTGAAAATTTCAAAACTGAAATCTCGACTTATCGAGCAAACATTTATCTAAAACAAGAATTAATTTGTTGTTAGAACAAAATAACGTTTTCCTACTAATTTATCTAATTTGTTTTTAATTTGTTTCTATAGCGAAAGAACTTGTAGATTCAGCAAAATAATCAGCAAGAAACCAGCGATTGGTATCCTTGACAAATCATTTCGTGACCCATAAAATAACTGACAGGTTTGATTGCGACGATACAAAATTTGCCGTGCCAGCAAATTAATTTTCTCCGCGTGGCACGAATTAGCCAACTCTCCCCTGACCTAACGGTGAAGGGAAAAGAAAAGGAGTTTCGATTCAACGCCAGTTAAGCTAAAACGAACAGACCCATTGTCGACACTCGCACGGCTTTTCACCGGAGTTCGGAGAGCAACGCGCGCGAGACTCGCGTACAATCGGCATTTCCGCGACTGAGAAGCTACGCGAAAGCTACAATCGCAGCTCGGAGGACATCCGAGGACGGTGAAACGATGGAAAATCGTCTCGGCAGTACCGTGAGAGAGTCCTTCGTCCGCACGCGAAAAGATCTCCGCGCGAGAATGTCAATTTCGGTCGGCCGCGAAAGTGTGCCGCCGCCTGATAATAACCTCGTTACCCGACGACGACCGGGAAGTCGGGTGCAATTAGCGATACAGTTTCCCAAAGCAAGTATGCGGGATGCGCTGTGCACACTTGTACACACATCGAGCAGCGGCGGCAGTGTGCAGTGTGTGAGTGCACGCGCGCGCGGATGCACTTGCCGCCGCTGTTGCTGCTGTTGTTATCGCGGGTGGAATGGTCGGGCTCGTGAATGCACGATCTCGTCTATAATCCGCGGTATTGCCTTACCAATCGATAGCAAATTAAAACGCCGCTTGTCCAACATGCCATCCGGTATTCCGCGTCCTCGGCTCGCCGCGCCGCATTACGCACTAAGCGACCAACGAGAGCCCTCCGCTCGGCTGCATAATCAGCCTGTGTGCGGGGAAACTTGCGGATCGCGGTACACCGGTGGTCTCGTTTAGCCTCTCTCTCTCTCTCTCTCTCTCTTACTCTCCATCCATCCCTCTCGCTTGTTGAATGCGCCGCTCCCCGGATTCCCTCGTTAATCGCCCGAAATGTCGAGGCGATCGAGGAAGAAGCGGCTTCTTGTCTGCCGATCGAAAGGATGAAGTTTCCATGTGCAACGATGATCGCGCCGAAAGAATGCGAGAAGCCGAAACCCGGGAGGTAACGCGATTACGAGAGCAACTCGACCGATTTTTCCCATCGAACACTAAACTCGAACCCGACACGAGGCTGATCGCTGCTCGGATCGCTCGAATTTCCACGGCGTTAAAATTGATACAGTTAATACGGCGTAATTTAAAAACTGTAAGCGAATAATTTCAGGAGCAATTAGCCGGCTCGCGAAACGATACGCGATATATGATACGACGGTAATAATATGCGTGACGGTATAAAGCGCGCGATATGAGATCCTCGAGTAAAATTTACAAAGCGTAACAAGATATACGATACGCACGAATTTCACTGTTCGCACCATCACTTATAATTCAAATTGCTTCAATTAAATAATATTTTGAAATATAATGTTGATATAATTATATTTTGGAACACTCTGTATAGTTCGATGCAACGAACAAACGGTTGTCGGCGATCTTTTTCAGCGTCTCCTAGTTAAACGTGTGCATATGTTCGATGTGACGTGCGAAGGAAGCACGATTTTTCCAACTAACCCAGATGTATTATTTTTCCCCGCGGAAGTATCGTTCATCAGAGGTATTTTCTCGATGATAGACATATGCTCCGTCGAGAAAAGAAAACACGGGACACGTAATGGAGAGACTGGGTGTTATGATTGACTGACGGGATAATTATCAGACGATAAGTGGCATGATGGATGAACTAAGGAGGAACTGAGGAGGGAAAAGAAAAGAAGATTCTTCGGGTGGACGTGCTGAAAAGTTTCGCCGTCCCATTCCGCGCTCATTCCACGCGCGAATTTGCTCCCTCACGTATGCATAGTGGCGTAGAACGACGGTCGGCGGAAGTTTCGCTCGCCGGATAATACGCAATTTCATCAAAGTTGAACGCGACAATGTTCGAGGGCGTATCGAGAGCACGTGGACCGTGCTGTGATGTACGTATTAACTTGAGTAAATTAACTTGTCATGAGGCATTTGACGATCACACGAGGCGGCGGCGCACTTACGCAAGAAACCATGAATGTGTGAGAATACAACCGACTTGGCGCACGTTGATAGGGTCGGACGAAGTAACGAAGCAATTGCAAAACATGTCGCGAAACGTGTTACGATGTGATTTACGAGAATAAGCCGACTCGTGGTGAGACACGTGCCGCGGAGGAAGAAACGACGAATACCAAATCGTCCGTCCCAAGCGTCGTATATGATTCAACGGCTAAATATTTCGAGCAACAGTTTCGATTCGATAAAACGACTTCTCTTTTGAGATAATTCATTTATTTGTGGCCTTGCGAACTTTTGCGAGCATCTGAGTTTTTCAGAAGATAAACTAATCAGCCACGCTTTCTGTGAATTTCTTAATTTTCGAAATTACAATTATGTGCTCCGATAATTAAGAAATTTACAAAGAGAGAAGCGTGGTCTCCTGGAAAGCTCGTATAACGTTTCGTTAAATTATATACGCGACGATACTTTCTATATCGCCGCCCTGTCACGTGAGAGAGATAATAAACGAGAGAATATTGGCGTGAAACTAAATGGGACGCTCGAAAACGCGTGTTACGTGTAATCAATTATATATCCAGGCTCCCAATTATATTTCAAACCCTCTCTCGCGTGTGTCACATTTCCCGATCGGGGAGCGCACATCTTCGACGTGGCAACGCGTTTCCCCGTCGGCCACGTCGGTCGAACACCCCGATCGGGATTACATGAGATTAACTCGGCGCGCAGCAGCGAGTAAAATCGGGCAAGGCCTTGTAACGTAAGCAAATTTGCCTTTCGCGGATAATTGACGATCCAGCAAACCAGATTTAAGGGAAAGTGAGGTAGGGCGAGGGAAACACATAGATAACGGCTGCACATCGCAACCACTCGGGGGAACGCCGAGAGGACTTCGGAAGGCTCGGTGAGGAAGGGTTGCATGACGAGAGGGTGTTTTCAGAGATGAGGCCCAGCGGCACACTGGCGCTAGAGAGACGAAGATGGAAAGATGAAAGTGGAGCAAAGGATAGGGGAGGAGGAGGGGGAAGGATAGAGACAGGGAGCGGAGGAGTTGAACTAATATTTAGGACAAGTTTGCGTATCCACAAGCACTACTCGGGTCGAGCCCGGCTTGGGCGCAGGTTGGCTGTAATCGTATTTGTCGAGTCGAGAATGCTGTAGCGGAGCTCGACACGGGGTTGGGTCGACAGCAGCAACGACGACCCAAGCGTTATCCCCGCCAGACGTTAACGAGCGCGAGGGGGCTGCTCCACGAGACACGATTCCATCGATGAGTTTACCCGTTTGTCCATAATCGTAAAGACAAGGATCGATCAGCGCGCAACTACTCGGCTGTCGTCGCCGAGGCGACGACCCCCGCCCGGTCCGGGCCTTTAGGTCGTCTCGTCGGAGACCTTTCCATTTTATCCACGCTCTTACGCTTCTTTAACGTGTCGTAACGCGCCCTACCAGCGCCCTCCGCGCGGCTGAATCTTCCTCCGTCACGCTGCATAAAACCGAACGAAAGTCTATATTCTTGGCTAAAAAGTATACGTGTATATATACGAGGGGGAGGGGGAGGGCGATGGGACCGGCGAAGCTTTTGTAAGAGATAATTCTAAAGTGTGGAGTGAATATTTTCTTCTTTTTACGAGGATTTTTGGCTTTCGAGGATATTAATCTCGACGATTGTGAGAAAATTCAAGACAGAGGGAAAAACGCCAAATATACAGTTGAAGCTATCGGCGACTGATTTTCCCTTGTTTTCCTTGTTCATTTGTTTACAACAGATAACAGATTTTCACAGCCTAAAGACGAAATGGTATGTTGTGTCTTAGCGCTTTTTTCCACTTGTTCGCTTCTCGAAAGCTCGCTCAAGCGTCGACGACCGTTGGTAATACGTCGATAAAGTAATCGTGAATTGAAGATTATCCGAAATGCATTTAAACGACAGTATTGGTTTAAGCGACGCCAAATCTGAATATTTTATTCATCATTTGATAGATGTAACCGTGAAATGATTTATCCTTCACAGAGCGCGTCTCGATGCAACCGTTGAAATATTCAGCAGTCTTTCAGAAATTTTCGACGCGAGGCATCACCGTAAACGACGTAACAATGCAACACGTTACACGCGGTACGAAGTTATCCGTAAGATCCATACATGTCTCTTCATTGAATTCATTAAACTCCCTTTATTTCGAAATCCCCTCCCGCTCTCTTATTCCGCAGCTTATTCCGGAATCCTCTTTACTGTTGCCGACTAATTACTAATTTACAAGCTGAAAAGCTCGTTACGGCCATTTAGTACTTTCATCATGCAGGAAGCGCAAAGAAAACAGCGCGGAGTAATAACACGGTTTTACGCCATTGTTTCAGCTACGAGGATAACATTATTGTAGTTGCAATCTACGTTAATAAAGCGCCCGCCCGTTCCATCTGCGCGCCTTCTAACGGCTCTCGTGCACGAATTTTCCTTGAGAAAAAAAAAAACGCCAATCGCCGACAACGTTACTTCGAGACGTCGAGCGAGCAGCACAGAGAATATCATCCGATATTCTAATTTCCTTCGCGTGCATTTCGCGATGCGGCTTCTTCCGGCCTTCCGTTTCCTCCTGATCGATGGTCCCTCGGCTCTCTGTTTGCTCTCCTTCGGCATCGGTGAGAGATCGCGGAAGCCGGATAAACGTATAGAAGTACGAAAAGAAAAATGCTCGTCTGAGCCATTCGGCTAGGCCGTTACGACGACTTTCCTTAAGAATGACGCGATTCGTGACAGTAGTTCCGGCACAATCTCAAAGTCGCGAGTAATACGGCACCGCCGGTAGTTACGTTTCCCGGGGAAACTTTTAAATTGCACGAGCTTCCTTTAAGTTAACGTTCAACGTGGATACTTGATACCACCTGCGAGATCTCTGCCGTGCTGCCGTTCCTGCAGCGGCACGAGCGAGAAACAGAAAGAACGAAGATAAATAAAACAACGTCGCTCCGAAGAACGCCGATTATAAGTAAACACGGGATAACGACGAAAGGGAAAGGAGAAACGGTGTCGATTCTGAGAGTAAGTTGATTCTGAGAGGTTCTTCCCGCGCTTCCCTAACGCTGAAATAACACTATAGACCTCTCAGGCTTACATCACGAAAAAAATTAAAAAAAAACGTAATTATTTTTTTATATTTTCCCCATTAATTACATTTATTTTGAGCTTATTAAAAAACATGTAGGCCTTGTAGGTCTAACGTGTTACCGTTCAGTAACATTAAAGACGCTAAATGTGTTTAACGACGGTCAGATTTGCGTGTGTGTAACCTTTCCACGCGAGTCGAATTAATAACGGCGACGACGAGATCAAACGAAGGATAATCGAATCACTAATCAGCGCGTTAATCAGAACGTCCGGGAGTTAAATCTCACCGTGTGCACTCGTGATACGATTTCACCGGGAGACATTGAGGGATCAGACGCGTATTCAACCGCCGAGAGAAATAACTTTTTTAATAGCGCGCCCGCGCGCAAACTGCATTACGAGACGACGGGGGAAAAATCGGCGCTGTTTTTTCCAGAGGCAGGACTACTCGCTCGTCGAATTAATGATCAGTTCATAATACGCGGCTGCCGGACGCGGCGGGATTCCGCGCACGAACTAAATTCAATTGAACGCGGCGACGTCGTCGCGACCGGCGAATACCCTCCACAACGTTGCGCTAAATCGCGCCCGGATAATTCCCGACCGATGTCGCCGCGGTAAAATTCAAACGCGAGACGATATTTCATTATCGTCTCGTGTGTCCCCGATAAGTCTTTACGTCGTATGCAAGGTATTCGCATATACAGGATGAGACGCTTGAAATCGCCACTTAAAATAATACTTAATAAATACCAATTTTACAGAAAAATGGTTTAAATGAGAGTTAAATGATTTTGCATTCTTCTCATCTAATTTTTTCTCGTGCGAAAGCGCCACACGATAGCCAACTTCATTTTCTTGAATGGAATCATATAGTTTTTTTTTTTTATACAAATCGATTCCTTTGTTTATTCTACGTATAAAAGTATTAGGATAAGATCATCGAAAAGTGAATACTTTTCGAGATCGTTTTGTTAATCCAACGATTAATTATGCCGGCTTACTCGGCGCGGAAAAAGTCTCCGCCGAAATAGGAGAGCGCGAGAGGAGATGAAAGAATTACAATTGCGCACCGACAGAGTCAGATATCGTTCTGTAAGGGAGGAATTGAAACTCGGGAAAACGCGCTTTCTGGTAATTATTAAAAGCGGACCTTTGCAGGATTAAAAGAGAGCGGCTTAATAAAATGCACGGCTAGAATGGCGCGCGCTAATCGCCCGGCGAGTAGAGACGAGACAGGACTTTTTGATTTTACGTTTTGCACGCTTTCTCTCCAATTAATGCCTTGATGCTCCCGTTCCGCGGATCGTCGCTGCCAGCTTTACGAGCGAGTGTCAATTACGCCGAAGACACACCACGTTCGAAATGAAATATCGCCGTTACATTTTACTAACGCGGCACGTGTAACGCAACGCCATGATATCTCGATAATTTATCTGAATTTATCTGAATATCTGAATCTAAATTCTTTACACGAGAGATTCTTTATACGAAACCGGATGTCTCGAAAAATCCTTTCGCATAAAACCTGTTTTATAACACGTCGTATGTCGAATGTGAGATGTCGTAGTCGATGAACCAATGAGAAGAACTCACTTTCGAGAAATAAATTCTCTCATCGGACCATCGGCTGCGTTCCGACATTGGACACACGGATTTTTTAAGGTATATTTTTTCTTCACGACTCTTCCAAACGCGCGACCTCTACATACCGCGTAGAAAATTGCAATGCAAAATACGCCACTCTGATTCTCCGGCTGACGCGGTTTCTTAATCCTCAAATTTGAGGCTCTCGCGAATTATATCCGACATTTTTCAATCATTGCCACGAAAAAGTGGGAGGAAGTTTTCCGCAAAGCTCCTCGCACGAAAGGTCGACTGCTCGGAACTGCTCGCGTCTCTCTTTAACCGGTCGATCCGCATTCACGACGAACGAGAATTCGGTGGAGAGGCGATGGAGAGACGGCCCGGTTCCTGAAATTACGAAAGTTATGCCGCGGAAGCTAAGCGGAAGCAGTGGAGGAAGAAGAAGCAGCAGCGTAAGGATGCCAGATGCACTCGACACGAGCTTGAGAATGGTCGATAAGAAGGGGAATGGGACTGAGTACCGCCTTACTCGTGCAAACTTCGTCTTCACGGGGGCGACGGCACGCAGCTTTCCGCCGGCTGGGGTCCCCGCGGGCGGTACGTTCTAATCTGGCGGAATTACGACGATCCCGCTAACTCTTTAGTTTTTGCCGCATGAGCGGCGCAAGAAGCGATAATGCAGCCGACGAAAGTCGCGAGACTTCGTCGCGAGACCGATAACCCGCGTAGCACCTCGAGCGAACAAGATGAATGCAGAGAGAAAACGAAGTGGATCGCGGATTATCCGCGAACTTTCTCCCTCCGGCGAGATTAAGGAACACAGGTGTTTTACGGACGGCATGCCCGGATACGCGCGAGTGTCGATGAACGATTGATCGCTTTACGAAGTTACGGGAATCACGGGGCCATTCGCGAAGAAACAAAGAAGGACAGCAGTTCGCAAGATTATTGAGGAAGGTTGCGCGGCAATAATTTTACTCAAACTTCGATCTGCAAAAATCAAGTAAAACAGCCCGATTTCTACGGTAGTAAAAACTCGTTACTAAAGCTTTCATAAGTAAGCGGGAATTTGTTTGGATTTTAATGCAGAATACACACAGTACAAAAACTTAGCTCCAAGTTGCGAACAGAATGTGTTAAATTACACGCTGCCAGCGGAGAGTTAAGGATGCACGCACGCGCTTCAGGATCGATACGATTGATTATTTTCTCGTAGCTTTCTTTTCGCCTTGAAACGCTGAACCTGATATAGTCGGGATCTCCCTCGAATTATAATTGAAATTTCCGGACCGAGTTTATTATAGCGTTCGCCAAAGCGCGAAATTTCGGGAACGAGCGAAACTCACTTTCGAAACGAGCGAAACGTGTCGATTAATAAATCAACCGGCGCCTCATTGCGAGCGGTTACATATTGACGCGCGAAATTTGATTCGGCGGATGGCCGATACAATCTGTACGACACCCGATAGACTTATTGCGTGTACAAAGGGCTCTGTGTGCAGGGGCCCGGAACGTTGATCGAACGGCTGTCACCTGTGCGACAAACCGCCATACCGAAATTCCTGCTTGCACTGAGAACACAGTTTGGTCAGATGCTATGGCGCAATACAGAATATAGTCAAATACCAGCGCCAATGGACAGCGAGGAAGGCACCGTGTTTACAATAATCTTTGCATACGCTCAATAAAATTCTGCTGACTGTTCGTCGCGTTTCTCTTTTTTCTCTTTGTAAAAACGGGAGGGAAAGTTGTCGAATAAAAACTTTCTCGTGCAATTCGACGGAAGGAAAGAGATATCGCAGAAATAAATATTTTTGTAACCGCTACTAAAATATTTGATACACACACATTATGATTGACGGTGACATTTTTCACCTGCATCAACCAAATGTACCATGGAGAGAATCAACTTCATAAGTACGTTGAAATTAGTGCGACCAAATGATTTGCTTTCCCTGATTTCTTCATTTAAAATTCGTTATTTCTCAACGGAAAATGACTTTATTATTACGAAAGATAATAGAATATTTAGAATTTTAAGCGATCCGTATATACAAAATCCGTATATGTACTTCCTTAAAGAAGTCTGTATGAATATGATCGTGCTTCGAATATTTCTCTTCCTTCGGCTCGCGCGGGAGGAGGACACTCCGCGTGCGTTTCTCTCTCCGATAATCCGCGGGATTATCCGCGGGATTATCTCCGGAGAGAGAAAATCGACGTGTCGTTGTACGGAGCGCTGAATAAGCGTAAAAAGCGCGGTAGAAAGCAGCCGGTGTCGGCGTTTCGTGCGTCGTTAAGAGCGCGCGCCGATCTCATAACTCGAGAACTGTCGCGAATTTCTGTTCTGTAACGAATCTATCGGCGAAACAACGTAACGAACGACGAGAGAGCCGCGGGAGAAAACGAACGGAGAGGTTCCTTTAATTATCGGACCGGGCGGATCGTAAACGCTTCTACTACTTGCTCGCGCTGAGCCGGCGACGTGTCCGGAGCGGCGCGGCCTTTCTCCACTGCGACGATTCGCCGAGACGAGCTCGCAGGTGGTTGCGACGAGGAGCGAGAGTCGAGAAGAGGATCAAAAGCTTAACGAGGATTCACCGAGATCCCTCCGCGCAGAGATAACGAACCCCTCCTCCGGTGAATTCTTCGCCCGTTGCGTCAGTTATTCCCTTTATTGTCCGCTGTTGTAAACAATCAGGTCAATAGCGGGACCAAGTCGCGCTGTTCTACGCTGTTCTTCGCGACCGCAAAGCTCAGCTCTTACTCGGCTGTTAGCGATTTTATCACGATGCTTCGGAGGATTATTTGACGCAAGGGGAGATCGTGTGTTACGGGAAGCGCGTTAAATTGTAATACGTGGTAGTCGTAAGACACCTCGCGTTACACTTACGGTACTCTTACATCACCATCAAAATAATGTACGTGCATAAAAAAAATCGATAAATAAGATGTTTCCGTTGGAAGCGCGTGTGATCCGATAATAATAATAAAGTTCGCGGGCCATTATTCGGTTGATCAATATTTCTTATAATAATATAATAACCAGACTATGAATGTCGACTCAGGTATCTCTTTATTTTCGATGAGTTCGTCAAACATCGACTAAAATCGAAAACGTCTCGCATAATTAATGATTCGAGTCACCTGGAAATACGTAATGTATCAATGTCCGCATCTCGACGTTCTACTTCCTCCGTCCCGACTTCCCAATCTAGCATCCTGCTTCCGACAGCTCCGGGTACCCCATCGTGACACTGACATAGTTACTAACACAATCGCTGACGTGGATGCGATATGATCGGAGAAATGTGTGTTAAATAACGCGATACCGACAAGAGTCTGATTAAAATGACAAAAGGCGACGAAACGCTTCAATCACGCAACGAGAATGATAACTAACGTACTGACGCACGTAAAACTGGATATATACTGAGCGAACAAACAAGGAACGAACAACGAACACAAATTATCATTGTTACCATTTAGAATAATATGCACGCCATTACGAATCCGAACAGAACTTTTCAGGTTGAATTTCTCATAAGATGATTTATCAAGAAAAGTTCGCGCGTGTTTAGACGTGTATATACATATTCATATTACATATTAATTGCACGTTCGCTCAGTTTATACCCAACTTAACACACGTGTGCGTGTATCGCCGGCGTTTTGAAACGTAATGGAAATGTCCGGAAAAGCGTGAAACGCACGAATATAAGGTCGACCGCTTTCGAGGTCCGGAATCCTTCGAGAGTATTGATTGTTGTAATCGCACAGCCGTTCAGTAATAGGGGACTGACGGTTGGCGATCGACGGGAGATGACGTAGTACTTTTCCGCACACTTTCCCGCAACCGAGTCGTAACGTTTCGAGCGGACAAGAGAGACGAACATAGCACGACGCGAAGTATGTGTATCGGTGAGTTAAAGGTCGTCTATAGTCGTAAAATATGTAGTATAATAGTAAGTAGCTAATCGACCAATTTGGATTCTTACAGTCTATACTTATTTCAAACAAGAAACATTTATTCAATCGAACAACGTAGTCGTTTCTAGCGTCATGGTAAAACAACAGTTTGTACAGTGCTGCGTCTCGAGATTCTCCGTTGGTTCCCCAAGTCCGACGGAACTTGCGGAGTCAATTAGATGGGACAGGAATTTCGACTCGGGTCAACTCGCCCGAAGAGATCTCGGCGGCGAAAGGCGACGATTTCAGGCCTACGATACGACCAACGGGCGATATTTCTCGGGCCGGATACTTCGAGTGTGTGTCTGGCTCATGGCAGCCGGCGGTGGTAGCTGGAATGTCGGATAAAAGCAGCCGGTACACGTCCAGCGAGGGTGTCCCGGAGGGGCGACGCGGAGCCACCGGGGAGGGTAGAGATGTAGTCTCTGCCCTCTCACAGCCGACTAGTTTTTCGTTAGCTCGTCGTCCCGTGAAATCTGTCACACCCCGCCTGGCCTATACAGCCAGGACGGACGGACGTGGAGATCCCCCACGTAACCATCCGCCGGCTGGTGTATATGTGCACGCGTCGTCACGCGCCGGTGTTGCACGTGCACACACACACACAACACGTGCGCGCACACGTGTGCGCAGATATGTAACACACACACACGTATAATACGCGGCGCGGTGTGCGGTGTTTATATATCGGGTGTGCGCTTTGACAAGCGCACCGTTCGACGCAGTCATTCACCGACCGCAAACGTTCTCGATTGGCCGTGCTCGGCGACCGAACCGCCTTGATTCAGAACGAGGTTACCAACACCGCCAGCGGCGGCAGGTAGCGGCCAGGTAAACCCTGAATGCATGGGATGGCCTCGTAATTACGCATGCTCCCTGGGAAGCGGAGGAGCGCGCGAGGTGAGAGAGGGAGGGAGAGAGAGATAGCGCTGAAAGTATGCGCGATATGAATGGAGCGAATCGCCTGCGGGCAGGACGAAAAGACACGAACGGACGAGATCTCCTCGTCGGTATCTCGGCTGGACCGCGGTCGACGGACGTGCGATTCAAACGGTGTCTCCATATAACATCGGATAATCTCGAGATAAATCAACGGGTGTCTGCGTGAAGTAATGGTTCGTGAACGTCGTGGACAAAACGCCGCTGATGGTCGCGCCGTCGCGCTCCTTCGGCGGCAGCGGGAGGAAATAAACACCGGAGCAATATTTAAAATGCCGCTCCCGGTGCGAGAAAATACGACTCGATTATAATTCACGTTGTCTTCCTAAGAATTGGATTAAGCGGCGCGCGCGCGCGGAAAATCCCGCCTGAAAGATACGGCGGGGGAATTAATTATTATCTCCGATGCGCGAAGCGGGCTGTCTTTTACGCGTGATCGTTCGAGGGATATAACGGAGATATACGAGTTAAATAGGGGAGATAATTCAAGACAGAAACGGGGGGAGAGAGAGAGAGAGAGAGATGCGCATACGAACGACAGCGAACTCGCATAAAAAGCATCGCACGTGTCGAGAAATTTAATCAGTCGTTACAAGACGGTCGTTGTCATATTTCCACGCCGTTACGAGAGACAATCGATATCAAGTCGCAATGAAACGTGTTCCTCGAAAGCGTCCGCTAGCTACCTCTCGATTTACAATAACGCGCCTGTTGATAACGCTCGTCTCCGAACCCGAGTTATCCACGGCGAATTAACGCCAGGTAAATATTGAGTGTACGAGAGAGAACTTTGTAGAGAATCGTCACGTTTGTCTCCCTTCAGGCGGACAAACGTACGTACGTGCGTTCCGAAGTGCGCGTTCAGGGCGTAACGCGAGGTGAATAAACCCCTTGTGTCGGAGAGGAGACGAAAGGAATTATCAGACGTTCGGCAAACACGCGCGGCTACGGAGAGACTAAGATAAAACAATAAAGCCACCGAGGATCTCGAAGTCGTGTACGCATGAGACCGAATCCGCATGCTGCACGCTCGCGAATTCCCGACTGAAAGGCTAATATTACAACAGGAGAGAAATCTCGCAGCGAAGACACGGAGGGAGAAGATGAGGGAACGGAGGTCGTCATCGAAAGGAAATCTCTCGCGGGATTTAAACGTCGTAAGGTCGAAATCTCGACGAGGTTCCACGGTGTTCTTCTACCTCCCCGCCCCATCGCCCCTCTTTCAGTTTTCGTGTGTCTTTCTTTGTATTTTTGAGAGATCTTCATGCATGTGAAGGAAAAGCACCAAAACTGACATGGATATGGTAAACCGACATACTCACGTTTCTTAGCTAGAAAGTACTAAAGTCTATAGGAACAATACATAAACTTCGTCTATTGTGTACAGTAGTTGGAACTGAAGTGGTAGTTTCTGTTTGCAAGCGCTTCCAGTTGTGCTATTAGCGTCGTTTGATTGATCGTTGTACTGGAGTTTCGTTAAGCTTCCTCGTGAAAATTGAAGTAACAAATCAGCGGTAAGTAATTTATTTGACAATGCTGTTTTATAGCGTTAACTTTCAACTAGTTATTTGCGAGGAAATATAGAATAATTTTCAAAAGATTATCGCATATTTGATAGAGAAGATGTTTCTGGTTTGCATCTATGCGTAATAAATTTTAATTTTACCTCCTATAAAACTTTAGAACCCGAAAACAAAAGGATATCTTGCTTTTACTGCTTTTCTTCTAACCGTTTATTAGTCACCGTTTATACGGTGAGAAATGGTCGGGCATGTACGCGAGAAACATCCGTCTCCCTCCGCAATCTGTCTGAGTTCCTCCGCCAACTTTTTTAACGCTATATTTCGTAAAACCAGCCGTTACGGCGAAACAACGGTATCACTCATACTTTTCGTTTTACGAAACAGAAGAAAAATTTATGAAACCGCTCGGCGGTAAGATCCCAGCTGGCATGTGTGTGTGCATCACAATAATCCTTTACATCGGCGAACACGCCCACGCTGCACGTCGCGCGGTATGAAGTCGAATTTTTCGCCAGCGACAATATCGCAACGTTAATAGTTTCTGAGATAACGCGACCCTTCTCGCGAGCTGAGTTTTAAGAACGTTGCACGTAAATAATGAGGTATTCGTTGCTCAACTTCGAGTGTGCTTCAAACGGAATGCCGAATCGCGACTTAATTAATGAGCCCTGCTGAAATTCGCCAAGTTGAATAACGACGCACGTTCTCGTACAGTCGGCGTCACGTATGCTGTACTGTTCTCTAGACAGAAAAATATCTGATTTCCAATTCGTAAAATTGAAAATCGTATAAGTAATTCTAATTAACTGGACTTTAATTATCAAAGTTTTCATCTTGCGTACACATATGCAAGTCTGAAAATTATATAATCCGGTCGCACGAAATCCTGCACGAAATATGCGCAGCGTGGACGCACTGCGTGTGGACCCAAAGTTATCGCTTAAAATTGAGACTTGCGAGACTGCGAAAGGAAAACGCGGGAAAACATCTCGTAAGAAAAAGAAGAAGCGTAATCGCGCCGTTGTGCGCGTCAAGGGTATCGACAGGTGTATCATTTTGCGAGTTCACGTCGGCGAAACACGAGGTGCGCTTTCTCGCCGTTGGTGACGCCGATATGTGGCCTCCACCCCCTCCTGCCTGCTCTCCTGTATATTTATGTATATCGCATTATGCACGTGACGCGGGTGTATTGGTAAACACGGCGTACGTACGTGTGCGCGGGGTACGGTGACGGAATGGCGTTGGCATAGGGCGGCCTGGTAGTAGGGGCGGGTTTAGACCCTATCGATCACAAGCCTCGTCTACGACACACACAACGTGTGTCCCCTCGCATCGCAACCTATTTCTGTTAGGTCTCAAACGCGCGCGCGAGAAAGAAAGGAAGAGAACCGGGGAGGGGAGAGAAAGAGAGAGCGCGTGAATGTGGGAATTGTAAGGTCGTTGAAAATGAAGAGTAAGCGTCACGCAGATCGCGACGCTGTATTTTCCCACGCGGCGACACGTATCACAGTCTCTCTCTTTCTCTCTCGTTTTTCCGAGGAGACGTGCGAAATCGCGAGCGATAACATGCGCTTTGTCTAACGATATGCCCACGATGCATCGAGAGCACGTGATTCCGCGGTGTCGTTATTCTCCGAGATGGATTACACCGTCCGCGGAACGCGTCTTTCCGGGACGTGACAATTAGCACGCTGGAGAGAGAAGGCGAAAGATAGAGAGAGAGAGAGAGAGAGAAAATACTATTAAGATTTTTATATCTGATTTTGTGCGACACACGAGCAAATTTCGTCGGTGAACTTGATCCCATTTTGTTCATCGGTGGAAAAGAACTGTATCCTGTCCCACCGTGCGCGCCCACGCTCGGTAAAGCATGGGTTTCTCTGATAATATTCCAAAGCAATAAACATATTTCAAGGCTTCCGAGGGTGGTCGTGATTTTCTAGGCAACTGCCGGAACTTGAAAAATAATGGAACGTCGGAGTATAAGGTAATATACGTAATCGAGTTGCCTTTGAAAGCGGCGATAGTTCACCGCGCTTTTGCCGTGGCCGAGAGGCATTATCCCCAGCCAACAAGCAATATGCCGCTCGAACGTCGATTGAATGCATTTTGCGGAATCTTATTGTCGGCACTCGCGTTCTCACCATCGCCGTTGTGAAGTTCATCCCCCGTCAACCGAGCGCCCCTCCGCCGTCCGTCGGGTACGAACGAGCGCGAAGCACTCTCTTCATTTCTTCAAGCATTCATAACCGGCATTCATAACTGGCGCAATTTCGAAGGATTGATTAATGCGTTTTCGCTGCACTTTTCAGCATGCGCGCTCGCGAAACCGTCCGAAAGAGTAGATACAAATGGTGGAATTTACGTGCCAGCGGCGATACCAACAATAGCCGGAAATGCCGCTGGAAACGATATCAACGCCGGCGGTTGTGTTTATTGCGCGTATGCACAATGCTCGTGAAATTATATACGGCATCTGCGCCGATTGAACGTGCATAATAGGCGCATATCGTTACGTTTTACACTGTTATCGACGAAATGATTAGCGCTCGAATAAAAGTATTACGACTCTGTTAGCCGCGAAATCTCTCCATACTTTGTGCAGCATTGCCGGCGTGAAAAACTTTCAAAATCGGATATAGATACTGTAGAGATAAATTAACTCACGTGGTCGCGCATCTCTCGAAATAAGCCGATGTAATATAGGTCGAAAATATTGGATCCCCGTTTTATTTACCATACAATCGCGGGTTCCCGGCAATATAATCGAGCAACCGGCAAGTAACTCTTTGATCACGTCGTGGAAGCGCGTCGTCGTTGTTTCGCGAAACTTTTCGATTAACGTGAACGACATAGTCATACACTTGGATTGGCCGCGTGGATAAGTTTGAATGATTGTTCCGTCGACGAATTGGACGATCGATCAAAGTGATCATCACGCCCTCCCCTCCCCCGAGGCTTACGAGGCCAGCGGAGGGAGCGGCATCGATATGAAAGGGTGTCTAAAACTTGGGAAATGGGTCATATATTTTTCACGAGGGTAAAGGATGCGAGAGCAAACGGCTTCCCTGAGCGTTCGATACGCCTGGCCTAATATACCGCGATTGAACCTCCCAGCTGTACGCACCGTGTGTTGTCGGCAAACCAATCAATTCGCACCGACAGCATACGTTTACATCATTGATCAAAGCTCAACATAGATATTGTGCGATATTTTGGGAGCATCGTTACGATATGATTCGTTCATTTCTCAAGAATGCATAATATATAGCGTGTCTGATGAATCGGTCGATGCGGAAGCCCGCAGAGTAAAAGCAGCAAAACTGGCATGGGTATGGAAAGTCGGCATACCCGTGTTTCGCGGTTATAAAGTACCGAACTCTGTCGAACAATACGTAAACTCCGTCTGTTATTTACAGTAGGCGGAGCTGAAACCGCTGTTTCTGTTTATATATTATTTTAGTAGACAATATATATTTCGGTAGATAAACGTTACTGCTTTGCATCCGTACGCATAAATTTTAATTCTACGTTTCCATTAGGGTCTTAGAATCGAAAAACGAAATGGCACGTCGGTCTTGATACTTTTCCTCTATTTCAAAGAGTCGTCGGCGAAGAGCGACAGTCGAAGATTACTTGGGAAGGATTTAAAAGGGATTCATAGCTCGTAGTAATATAAACGCGCTGCGTTTATATCTTCCAGTAAGAATAAAAAACGACCGTAAGAAATCAAAGTCTCGGAAGAAGAGAAGAAGAAAATGCTACTCGACTGATGTCTTGAATTACGTGGATGGAGCGATTCGAATGATTGTGGATAACACAAGTGGGCATTATCAATCATAAAAGGAACGCATCCATTTTGCCGCGTCTGTTCGTGTTACCGGCGACGTAAAAGGGATGAAAGTGGAGTAAACCTTTCTATCGCGTTAACTTATGGCTCGCTTTGAAAAATATTTATATGTACACACGGACGCGCGGGGCCGCGTCTTTAACGGTAACAAAGACTCCGGCGGGAATACGCGTATCTATACATAACGGGGAAAAAAATCGATATATCTCGTTTCTCTCTCGCACAACGCGTCCGTTACTTATTTAGAAGAGAAATGACAGAAGAAGCGTTGCTTGCCGTCTTAAAAAAAAAAAAAATATTCATCTCAGCTTTCGCTCGAATTTATAGATTTCGCGAATTTGTCCCGAGCGCTTGGGAAATTGGATAGATCGATATGCGAAAACGTGTAATGCAATGTACGTGTCAACGTGTCAAACTCGCTCTCCGCGTGCAAAGCTCCAAATGATGGATGCTGAAAAAAATCTGTCCGCATCTAAAGTTTCCATTTCTCGCCCGTCTGCGTTCGCACGCGATTTCGTGATTTCGACGAGTGCAGGGTGGTAACTCTGTTTCGTTCGTAAAACAGACATTTTTTTTCTAAATTTAACACACCATTTTATATTTATCTTGTAATACTCTTTTGCAAAGTTTATTAATTTTATGCATGTATATTTCAGTTTTATATTCTTTCTACGTTATATTTTACATAGCTCTTCAAAAATACAAAGCAGATAACTTCTCAGATAAAGGAACGAGAGAATGGTCGGTTCTTATTCTCAAGCAATTTGTGAAGGCACACCGACGTTATCGAATACGCCCCAGGCCGCGCAGAGTTTCGCTCCGCGTTTCGGGCGCGGAAAAAGTTTCGAGTCGCCGCGTTAGCTGGCCAGATACGACCCAGATAAGACCGTCACTCGGCGGAACTTTCCGCCGAGTTCAGAGATCGCTCGAACGGACGGCAAAAAAAAAAATAAAATATACATGTATACATTTACCCCGCGAGATCTCCCGAGAGCTTCCCGCGAGACTCCGCTCGCGTGATTTACGCGCCGGCCGCGACGCCATCCATTCGCGGTTAAATGTGTATGACGTTACGTAAATATTCAAAAGTCCGCTGGGCGCGTCGAATGCATAACGACCGGATTAATGTCTAGCCTGCCGCTCTTCATTTTTACGGGTGGGCTTTTTCCACCATTTCGCCCGCCATACGCGACGAACTGCATAATGCATCTATGACAGCGTCTGGAGCGTTTTTTAGACAGGCTGCCACGTTACCCCGATTTCCCTGCTTCTTCGCCCCTTGTTGCTAATTCATCGTGGAATCGGGGGAAAGTAGGAGATACGCGCGCTTTGTGCTCGCGATAACCGTGTCATTTCATTCTTGTTACTGTATATCCTCGTCGCCTGTCCTTCCCGAGTCGCCGGTCGTTCCGTTTTCACGGTGAATCGTGAGCGAGCCCGTTCGTCATTTGCACGTTGCGATTTGCGTGCTCGTTTGCGTTAATCGAACTCGAATTAACCGGAGCGAGTGCAGGAGACCGCGCTTGTTATTCGGATTTAATAGCCAGGGAGAGATAGGTAGTTAAATAGATAGATAGAGAGAGAGAGAGAAGGAGAAAGAGAGAGGGGGAGGGAGAAGATAAACAGAGAGAAATATATTCCCGTTCATATTGAGCATTCTCTTGTCCAAAACGCGAATATCGAATATGTACGAACGAGATACTCGGCTCGGTACATTACACTGCGATTACGGAGGCGGGTCTAACGGGATTACTTTCGCGTATCGTATTAACTAAGCCGCGCAATTAACATATCAACGAACTGACGTGACACGTGTCATGCATTGCGAGACTAATCGTTGTGTATTTAGAGCCCGGCACGATTACACGTATATTAAACAATATCCGCGTATCACATCAGTCACGCTTGATATTCGAAATCACGCTCGTAAACGGAGTATTAACGCATACGTTTAACTTTTCCGCGGCCGCAAACCACCGGGACGGCAAAATCGCTTTCGTTATTTCCTTCTCTGACGGTATCGAAAAGTACACATCGAACGATAATAAAAATAATCGCACAGCGGTGGCAAAGCGA
Source organism: Dinoponera quadriceps (assembly GCF_001313825.1). Lineage (NCBI taxonomy): Eukaryota > Metazoa > Arthropoda > Insecta > Hymenoptera > Formicidae > Dinoponera > Dinoponera quadriceps. The sequence goes on along the minus strand of NW_014554884.1, from coordinate 528,859 downwards.
TTGCGTCGTAAAACACAATCCCAATCGTTCGCGCGAAACAGGTGGATAAATTCTCGATTACGTTACGGGAGATGGGACGGGAGGAGATATCTATTCTGACGATATGTTACATGGAAAAAAAACTGCTATCAACTCAAGACTCGTATTCTCGTGTACAGGGTGTCCCAAAATTCTCGTACGCCGAATGTACGTAACTTTTATGAATTGAGAGGAAAAATGGTTGAATAGAAAAGGACACTACTTTCAAACTAAGAATCGTGTCAGTTTGAGGATATCGTTCTTCCTGTGCAATATTTTATATATTTCATACTTGCAATATTATATATTGTATACCTGTATATTACAAGAGTATATTGTATATTGTATATTTGTATATTATAATATTTTTAACGGGACCAAATAGAATTTTTTTCACGTAAGCAAATTTTATCTCCACATAAGAACAGATATTCTTGCTTATATATGAGAATGAGTCTTGAATTTTGATATTAATCCTTTTTTCTTTTCGTGAAATCGGAGCGTGCTTATTAACGAAGAAAATATTCATGATTAATTATCGATCCCCTTCTCGCTTCACTTATTTACTTCTCTACTTGTATCAATTTTTCAAGAGGGCATCTGGAGTTGCACTCTCGGAGAATTAATAATTCCAGCCGATGATGCTGCGGTACCGCTGTCGCTCGGATTTTTTTTTAGAGCGCGCACCGATTTCATCTCGCGCACGTGCGAGTCTACGTCGGCAATTTCCGGCGGACGCGAGATTCACCCGTTGAATAAATCGAGACCGCGCTGTATAGGAGCACGTTTTGAAGTCCCGCGGAGAAAGTCGCCGCTGCTCGATCGGCCGGATCGGGTTAACGCGTCTCGATCAAATTTCAATGACTCAGAAACACCGAAGCAGAAGCTGCAACGGCGACCGGGGCCCTCGGTGGAGACGCGAAAAGCGAGAGGAAAGAGACTCTTTCGCCGAATGGAGACATCGAGGCGAGATAAGCGGCAGTGTCATTTTCGCGAATGGTCACCGCATCGCCGTAGTATCAGTCGTATCGGAACTCGACGACTGTCCCCTCCTCTCCTCTGGTTCCCTCTCTGTTCTCGGTTTTCCGTCTATCAATCGAGCGGGACGCGCATCCCCGACGAGAGAACGCGCGCATTCACGAGAGACCCGGACGGAGATTCTCGCCGATCGCTTTCCCCGTGAACGCCTCGGACTCTTTTCCTTATCCGATCGTTTCTAACGCTTTTATCGCGCGCACTCGTTCGACCGACACACCGTCGCTGTGTAAGAACATCTCCGAGCTCTGCTTTATAACCCGCGAACGTACTATTTGTCGTGCGGAGAATCGTTCCGCGACGTCGTGTCCGGCTGTGCGCAATAAATCTTCGAGCTCTCCGAGTTAATGGAATATACCTGTGTGTTTCCGTGAATCTATCGTCCGAACGGCTTACTTTGAAATACGCTCTAAAGATTCTGTTAGCTTCATATTCGATATTTGGAAAGAGAGAGAGAGAGAGAGAGAGACAGAAGAGAAGGGAGAAAAGTATCTTTGAAATTTTCCCCTCTGATTTACCGTCCCCAGATTCGCGTTACTCCCCTTGGAATCTTATTAGAGAATGGTAACTGATGTGCAATAAAATTTCAGGAATGTGAATTTTACTAAAGGCAGTTATTGACCTGCACTGTAATGCAATATAACGCGCACGCACACATAGTGGATATCGCATATTTGGAGTTTGCGGAAGTCTGCCAGACGAGGCATCGGTGGTACTTAAGGTGGTATGCTTAGTTAGTCCAGCTGTATGTATGCATACACGACGGGCCTGACGTCAGAAGCGAGGAAGTTTCCTCGGCGAATGATGTTTTTGCAGAAGCGTATACACATACAGTTATGGAGCAACGTTTTAAAAATATGTATGTTAAAGTGTGCCGAGAAGAGTGCAGCCTGGCTATGTTATTGTCCGGAGATTCTACAAAGTAGATAAAAACCGTATCAGACCAGGCAGGATGCCACGCCAACATATTAAGGTAATTGGTCCGTAAATGTATTTTCCTAGGAATTTCCTCGAGCATATTAATCGCAAGATTAGCTCGAAAGCAAATATTAGCGGCATATTTGTCGAAACGTGAATCCGCACATGTATACGTGGAGAAAAGTGATTTGCTGGCACAGCGAATTTTATGTTATTGCAGAAATATCTGATCGGTTATAAAGATATTATAAGCGATATCTGCCGGTTATAAAGGTACTATAAGCGTCGGAGCGTGAGAAACAAGATTATTTCTCTACAAGTTTTTAAATATCATGTAATTTTGATATAATATTCTCTTACTACGCAAAGCTGTGTCAAAGCTGTATATCATAAATTACGTTTATAAATATTTAGTACAGATTCGTCGAGCTGCTTTGTGTCGCATTAACTACCTCTCTAACAATATTGTCACGGACCAATTACCTTAACGGGTTCTTTCCTCGAGCACGCGAAACAATTTTTCCACAATGGGGATCCCGCTTTCGCGATCTCACAGCTCCAGCTTCCGATCTCTTTTCGCATGAAAGCACGCTCACCGGAGAAACTTCCTTTGCGCTTCCTGCACGACATAACATACGAATATCTAAAGTGATTAGCATACCGCTTTGATTACCATAGAGCGAACGGCGTTCATCCGCTCCGCAGCGCGCGAGTTATGACGTCCTCAAAAAATCCGCGACCCGGTATTTCGGCGGTCGGCGGGAGCGGCGACGGACAGGTTGTGATTCGCGAACGGAACCCGTCCCGGTCGTGTCGTCGACGTGCCTCTTTTCTCATGCGTGTGCACGCGCATTCCGCGCAAATTACGATGCAGGTGCGTCTCCCGCGATCTCTCGTGACACGAGAAGCGGCTGATTTGCAACTTGTGCTGTCGAAGGGACGACTACGACGGCGATAACGGAATCTTCGTTTCAGCATGCACGAGCCAGACGCAGCCTGAGCGCGATGCGACATCGAATTAAAGGGGGAAAGCGGATTCTCGGGTTGTAATAATCTTTCAAAGGTATCCAAATTTTAAGTGTTTTCGATTCTGTTTTTTTGTTTTCTGTATTGAAAATTTTCAATAACACAGTCTAGTCACTGAGATAAGCAAGATAATAAATGAAAATGCTGTAGGCCTGTAAAATATGACGATGGGAAAAATATAGATTAAAACTGTACTACACGTATTATACCGTATACGGTCGAACATTACAAAAATAAACATTACTAAACTTTATTTATAATATGGTATTATTCAATAAATTACTTATCGTTGACTTGTAACTTTAATTCTCATAAAAAGATAGCTCGAGAAAAACTTCAACGCGTCGAAAAGTCAACCAACGCTAAGAACATAACCAAACGCGCTTGCAGCCGGGAACTGTCACTTCAGCTCCGCCTGCTGCACTCAGTAGATGAAGTTCATGTATTATTCGACAGAGTTCGGTACTTTACAGCCGAGAAACATGAGTGTGTCGACCTTCCATATGTCAGTGTTGGCGTTTTTCCTCTGATAATTAAAAAAAAAATCTTTTCACATATATTCAACTCCGTCGAGCAGTACCGTTTATAGAAAGAGAGAGAATTTTCGCCGTGTGTGATCGAAGTAAAAATCATAAGTTTTCGGCAAATAGCAAACTTTAACATCACTATGAGGAATGTTCCGGAAGTACGAATGAAAGTAAGTCGGCGAATCGGTGACGGTTCTCTCATTCATGGGAGCTGAAGGAGACGCGAATTCGCTTGTGACAGCAGCAAAAAGGAAGCAACAGCGAATCTGCTTCCTTTCGGCCGATTCGTCATCGTCCATCTGCAAAACGGGCGGCGTCAAATTGTAATTCGTGTAAGTACTTTATTACAAAGGCGTGGTGCTCGCGGAATGGTGCGGGCGTTGAGTTTTTTGAGCCTGATACGAAACGAGAACGCGTCGAAGAACAATGTGAGACAATGTTGAGAAGTCAAGAACATGTTGAGACAAAGGCGGCGGAACGTTAGATTAATATGAAACGATAAAGGGACCGTATTCTCGAGCCGTGAAGATTATCCTCCATCACTCGGTATCTCGATTGTCAGAGCCAAGCGAGTCGATATCTCATTTTCAAATAGCTGTCGCCTGCGCGATAAAAAAAACTGATACGTGTCTTCTAAACGAAAAAGAGAAGAAAATNGGGGGGGGGGATACTCCGAGGGAATACTTGTAATCTCTCTCTCTCTCTCTCTTCCTCTCTCTCTCCTTCGAGCAGGTTTGTCGATCTACTGTTCGCTCGTCGTCCTCGTTTTATATCGATGACCCGTGACACATATTTATCCGATGAACGCTTTAATTGGAACAAGCGCGTACGTTGAGGTTAAATCACTTATGCATCTAACAGAGCAACGTTCTCCGATTAAGGTCGACGAAAAACCGTTTCTCTCTCTCTCTCTCTCTCTCTCCCCACAATGTTTGTATCAATTATTTGCCAGCGTTAAGTTTATGCGGCAATTGAGTCGCTACGACGAGTTAATTCCAGGACGCGATCGAAGACGGAGATTTAATCGCTTTCGTGTTCTTTCGACTGTGTGTATCCAGAGCATATAGATGCTTTCATTCCGATATGGTCATTGAATATTTTAATAGTGTTTCGGTTACTTCGTGGTGTGCGCAATCTGGGACACGATTTGTTTGCGGAACAAAGAGAGAGAGAGAGAGAGAGAGAGCTCCGTTTAACCGTAGGAAACTCTCCTCACGGATTTTTCCGAACAAATTTATTTTGGAGATCCAAAGCAAACGGAATTTCTCTCTCTCTCTCTTCTTGTTTCTCCGTGCGATCACGCAACGTCTCAGAGACGATTAAAATTAATCGTCCGAAGTCGCAATTTTCCGCGAGCCGAGGCTCCTTGTGTGACTTCTTAATTCAAAGTGGGTAAACGGCTGCAGTTGGAAAATTATACGTTGGAAAATTATACAGCGGGCTTTCAACGAAACGTTGAATTCCGCTGTAATACCCGATGACGAGATCCGTATTTTCGCGCGCATAACGCAACGGCAAAATAAGCAGCGGGCCAATGCGCTGTTCCGTTTTCAGTCCGTGAATTTAATTTCCCCAGATATTACAAGCCATTTGCCCTCCCCTTTTTTAACCGTGTAATCCTAAGGGATGACTAGGTCCGAGCACGGAAGCTTATTGCTCCATTCGCCAAGTGCAGCGACTTGTAACAATTAAATTTTCGAAATATGCAGAACCGGGTTATCGCCGGCGATATCGTCTCTCAGTGAGATGATGGTTCATCCCGTAGGATCATCACGTAACAATTATACATGTATTTATACACAGGCATGTTGCGGCAAATGTGGTGCAACAATAACGATTTAATAATGCATCATATCGCGTCCCTGGGCGAAATGGTTGCATACGTTGCTCTCACAAATCGAGCAATAATTAACAGTTCAACGGTACGCTTGAACTTCGCGTATTATGCATGAATAATTTTTAATTAACAGGTTCCTCCCACCCAAGTGCAGTATATTCAAATAGCATCTCCGTGATATCACGCGAATTACATTGCGAATAACGCTCATATGGTTGTATTGCGCGGAAACGGTAATACCCACGGCGACGCAACGTAAAACATCCGGGTAAACCGTCGAAAATTATAAATCGCGCGCGGTTCCTCCGCCCGCGTTAATTAGTTGCGCGATAAATGGTGAAACGAACGGAGAAGTTGGATCGCAACGATTCGCGTGTCCGCACGAATTTTTATCCGGCCTCGTGTGATCGAGGATCACGTCGAGCCGCGATAACAGCGAATAAGCTTCCGCCCGGATCGTCGTGGAACAATGTAGATTAAAAGTTCACCGCGCGAAAATCTATTAAACGCCCCGTTGCGGGTCAGAATAGATACGCTCTATCGCGAGATCGTTTGTCGGTTGTATCCAAATCCCGTTGCGCCCCGGTGGCCGCCGATAATTTCGATCGCCGGTCGTACAAGCAAGAAGATAATCCAATTGTAAAATAATCTTAAAATGGCCTTAACAAGATGTAACCTTAAATGAGAGAAGTCGGTTTTATTCAACAGTAGAAATATTTTTACACTTTCCCGAAGCATGAAGACTACGAGATATTTTTAGACATTTAGTTACCCCCGTGATGAATATTAACGAGCCGCAACACGTCGCAAATATGAAGCAATTGCCGTGGGTGAACGCGCGTTAGCTGAAAATTCNAAAAAAAAAAAAAAAAAAAAAAAGATAGGAAGTCGAATTAAACGTGAAATTCGATTACGCGCTTGTCCGTTCCACCTTTGCGATTGATGTCGAATGTAAACTCACCCACTCTTTGTGACTAACCGAAATGCGAAACGCGATTCCGATTCGCATTATTCAAACGAGCGTAACGCTTCTGATCGTAACATGCAACGTCATAAATACACGCCGGTAATACGATCGTGTCGAAACGAATGGTAAATTTTTCAACGGCATAAACGGAAAAAGAAATCGTGCTGCAGAATCATACTCGAGACACTCCGGACGTTGGATTCGTCAAACGTATTCCGCGACCGGTGTTATACAACCGATGTTTAATTTGCCGGCCACGGCCATTACCGTTGCCTCTGATTACATATTCACCGGATCTTCACGCAGCTACGCTGAGAAATCGCGCGGGAACTAAAGTCGCGCGATAATCTTCACTCGACCGAGTAGGTCCCGCAAGTGAAACATAATTCGAGCGCTTAACGGTAAGACGGGAGGGTTACAGGTATATCTAGCCACGGATAACAGGCATTCTCCGCTGCTGTGTTACGGTAATCGCCATTAACACCATCACCATCCCTGTTTACACATATTAATAGAGAGACGGTTGATAGAGAAACAGGCGAGCGAACGATAATATGTAGATACATGTAGATGGGAGGCAGAACTTATTGTCACATATTTTACATATTGATTTAAAAAATTTTTTATATAATTTATGCTTTTATTTTTTATTTCTATAAACTCGTAACTCCAGGTATGCTGAAGAGGATCCAAATTGGAAGCGAAACATTCGCTTGGAATATATTTGTGATTCACAATATTAAATTATTCGTCTTAACAACATCTACGGTGTGACTTTTAACTTTTTTGTTGTATACTTTGAAAGTCGTTAAAATAATACTTAAGTGATAAAGAAAAATGTATGCAATATTTCACAATATCACGTACATTTTAACGTTAAAACTACCGACGATTAACGTGTTTTTTACTTAACCGGAGCAGTTTAAATAGGATTTCTGAAAAAATACGTAGTGCAAAGGAAACAAAATATTTATTCGTTTACACATTGCGAGAAAAATTACGATTAAGCTGCTGCTCATTACAGCGCGGAAAAATGCATGAAAAGAACGACACTTCGATATCGAGATGCAGATTAGAGAAGTTGCGATACACAGAAGATGTGCGAGTCGGGAAAGGGGCGTCGAATTTCAGAGTTGCCAAATGCGCGTAACACAGGCGGAGAAGTTTTGAACAAACCGCTTCGATGGAAACTTAATTTCCCCGGAGTCAGACAAGCGCTATCAAATTTGCACCGATCGAATCACCGGGAACACGTCGATCCCCTTTGCAGAAACGATACTCTCAACGAGACTAACGGGAAAAGGTAGATAAAACAAATAACCAAACCGGTATTTAGGTGAATAAATCGACAACGTTTTGGATATTGTACGATTAATTTATCCAGCTCGCAAACTCTTTTTAGCAAGAGAGAGAGAGAGAGCCCGATCAATGAAAATAAATACTCTCCGTAATGCCACGATTGTTTGTAGGATTTTTGTTTGAATGTAAAAATATTTGCAAGGCAAATGCAGACAACATCGCATAATCGTGATGGATCGGTATATATTTTAAAGNGGGGGGGGGGGGGGGGATAATCGACAGTGCGTTTAAATGCAACGTAAGTTACGATCGCGTGTTGCGCGGGATATTTCCTTCTCATCTGAAAGACAAACAACAACGCAGAGCGGGAAATAACAGTGTGCTCGATGTTTGGTTCAATGTTACCGAATTCACACGCCCGTCTGCATTTATTGAATTATTCGCGTTAAGTATTTATTATTTTGCAAATTTATATGCACGTTATGATTACAATGTTTCGCGTTTGGTTAGTACAGGTAAGGGAGGGAGGGAAGGGGGAGGCGATGTTATCGTGTTGCCACGCTACGTGATGCGTTGCATTTGTGGAATACTCCGCATTTTAATGCGTGTGCACACATCCAATTGCGTTTTCATTATTCAGCAACGACGCGAAATTTCCTAAAAGCCGTCAGGATACGACGGGATAATTAAAAGTAAGTCAACGATGGCGTTCATTCCTCCGGCGGAATGAAAATTTCGTTGATACACAGTACAGAAAGTAAAATTGAAATATTAATTGCGCGCGATTTTACATTCTCTCTCAGTCGATCAGGCACAGTTCGGCGTTTTTCCGGTACAATCTCGTCGAAAAGCCAGTTAACTAAAGTGTTCCGTCGAATAAGTCCACGTAACGATTGAAGATTGAAAAATCGGGAAAGGACCGCCGGAAAATCGCCGTATATTCTAAAACTGTCAATCAACTGTATCTCTTCCCCTATTTAGAAAAATGTTGCCGTTTTGCGTCCATGCGCATAAATTTTAATTCTACACCTACGATAGAATTTTAGAAGCCAGAAACAAAGTGGTGTGTCGGACTTGGACCTTTTTCCTCGACGTATCGAACTCCGCTTCGTTCGACACGCCGTCGGAAGAACATCCTTTCGTTAGAAAGCATCCGCAGTGGCGGCACGTGGTGATTTAATAGGAAAAGTTGGCGGATCGTGCGGCACGAAGCGAATCGTAGACAAGCGTCACCTTTCTCCGCGGTAAACTCGCCGCGCACGAGACTGGAAGCTGGAGGAGGAGACTCGCGAGTCTAAATAATCGGTCCGTCGATTGTCGGACCGCAAGGCTAGGAGGAAGTTTCTGGCTTTCCTGCAACGGATGTATGAGCGTTCCTCTCATGGTGCAGGTTGTGCCGAGCGGTATGCAGGACAGTAGGTCGCCGTCAGCGTCTCGGCCGGTGGCCCCCCTTCTCCCCCGCCGTTCTCTCTTTTCTTCTTCTTCCTTCCTGCCCCTACCATGCGTGTCCTGTTAAGAGAGCAGTTCACGATTGTCTCTTTCTCTCTCTCTCTCTCTCTCTCTCTCTCTATTTCCTGCGAAGCACGCGACTTGTTAATCCGCCAAGTTTTCTGACAGGTGAATCGACAATTGACATCATAACTTTCTCGGTACGTGCGAATAACAATTTTCATGAGGTTAACAAAAACAATTTTGTGAAACGGAAGGAGGGAGAGAGAAGAGGGGGAATTGGTATAGAGAAAGAGAGAGGACTTTCGCGTCATTTCCATGCGGCTTCTTTGTGCTTCTCCGTATTCGAAGTGATTTGTCTTCCGCAAGCGAGCTCTTTGCTCCCCTTCCTTTGACTTGCTCATCACTCGATGTCAGCGATACTCACTTCCTGCTCACGACGTCGCGAATACATCTTCCACCGTTACGTGGATCCTGCCCATCCTGCTCTCTAAAATGCAATCACTATATTATCACCGAGAAGCAGTCAATAGTCATTAACAGATCATAGATACAGATCTACAGAGAACACTGTTTCACTCACTGATTCAATTAGTGACATTTTCACTGATTCCACACTGATTGAACACTAAGAGAGTGCACAATTTCATACCTACCTGCCTTATCCACCATCAACCTACCCTTTCCGCGTCTTCTTTCGCTCTTCCTGCCGCTTTCTCGCTCGCTCACCCGCGCACTCACTCATTCACGTACTTCACTTGATGTTTTTCGCTCGATCTCTTTCACCGTTTCCCCCCTTTCTCTCCCCTTCGTTCTTCGCTCCCACTACCACTACTCTTCGCCCCTCGTTCTCACCTCCCTCCTTCTCTCTCTCTCTCTCTCTCACTCTTTCGTTCTTCCTCTGTCCGACTCCCCGTTCCACCTCATCCCACGTGCTGGATCATCTCGTGAGAGCCGTTTGGCTCTCGCGAGATCCTCCACTCTTCTTCCACCACCAAGCTCCGCGCAGCGGGACCTTACGTATCCCCGAAGACAGACGGCGATTTCGTTACTCGCACTCGCGGCCGGCATGTCGGATCATTCGAAATTCGTCAGCAACAACACGGACCGCCACGAGCCCGGCGAGTACCGGTCCTGAATAAGTGCCCGTGGATCCGAGCTCCCGCGATACTGTGAATACGTGACCCTCTGTGAAGTTGCCCGATCGTGAGATTCGAGGTCACCCTAAGACGATGGCCCTCCGCCGCGAGTACTGATCCACCTCCGGAAGTTTACTCGCGGTGTGGATATTCCCGGATTTAAGGATCAGCGAGTGCTCCGCCGTTATCGCGATACTTCAGTAAGTCTTCGATTAATATGCTAAGCCGATCCCCGCTGGGGAAGCGGGGAATTTTCACGCGAAAATAATTGACGAGGTAAACGAATATAAAATCTTAATATCGTATCAATATCGCGTTATGTCGATGCCGTCGTTACGAGTGAGCCACGAATCTTCGACGGGATAATCTCAAATGATCCTTCGATACTTGATGTCCTTCGTATCTGCGAAATCACTTTTTTCGGTTCTTACGCATTCTGGACACGAGAAAAATTCGTATCAATTCGAGACTCATATTCTCTATGCATAAGCAAGAATATGTAATCTTATGTGAAGATGAAACTTGCTTACGTCAAAAAATTCTATACAGTTTCGCTAAAAATATCGTATTCCTGTTATTCAAGACTAATTTTCGTGAATTGAGAAGACAAATATTGGATAGAAATAACGGTGTCTCCAAACTAAGAATTGCATCAGTTTGAAAACAACTTTTATCTTCACACAAAATTATACAGAGTGTCTTACAAATTTTTTAATTTCGCGACTTTTAATTTTACTTTGAATTGTATATATTTGCTTATATATGAGAATATTAGTCTTGAATTGATACTAATTTTTTTTCATGTAGATTGTACGGATGATCGATAAAATTATATATAGAACATCAATAATAAACGAGAAATATTGAAAATTATACACGCGAATTAAAAGATAAGAGCACTTGTTTTAATTGGCTACTTTCCTAAACAGTCTCTCGGCGTCTCGGAACTTTTTAATAATAACTTTACTAATTAAGATAACCACTTGCCACATCCATTTCCAAAATTTAGCCAGCCCACGCGTACATGTCCGTTATTTAAAAAATCAAATTACGTCCGATAGTAGCGTAGAATTTAGTAATGAGCTCACACAAATTTAACGTATTAACAGTGCTGTCACATTAATTTGTAATCTCGTCTCGAAACTCATATCGGAAGACTAAGATCCAGACGCGAGATTCAATTAACGCGCCCGTAATAAGAACACTTTTTACTCCGTTACGTGCTGTTCCTTTTAATTCATAACAAACGTTAATTACTTTTTAATTAACCTGACAGTTGTTCCTCGCAGTTTTTTTTCTCAAACGCGTTACGAAATACATGTTCCCTCGTTATCCCCGGCATCCTTCCTCGAGAACTTAATTAAGGTAATAGTAACTTTAGCAAATCCTGAAAAATTCACTTCTACGCATATAGAAATTCTATATGCCCATACATACGAGTAATTAAAAAATTTGTAGCCATATACAAGTGGAGCATGACGAACCTACCTCTTTTACTGCCGCGATAATTTAGCCATGATAAAAAGTTGGGGAGGAAAAACGTTTCATTAAATACACATTGAATTTATTAAAAAGTCCGGCTTATACGTATCAATCGCTCCGCTGTTAAAATCTGAACATTTCAGGTTTAAAACGCGACGGCATGTATGTGTGTGTGTATTATGCGATACATTCATTCGGCACAAAAAGGATTCTCATTGGCGAAATCAACGTATGATTCAAGTCACTCTTCCTCGAATCGATACACCCGCATCTGTCGTCTAGTATTCTCGCGCGATTGAACAATGCTCGACTCGATTATTACGCATGCAGACGACCCATCCTTTCCTCCCTTTCCCTCGGTATCTTTTATGCAGTATCTTTTTCACGCCAGCGAGCCCTATCGCGCCGTAGAAGGCACATGTTGCCGGCAAAAATAAACTGAAATTTGCTAGCCATTCACGTCTGATGCGCCAGCAAGATTATACACCGCGATTCCGGCATCCGATGCATCATGCATGCACCTTCCATTTCTGACGCTACCGGGTGTCCCGCCACTACCGGGTAAATATTTTACTCCGGGCCAGAACGCGGCCACGTACGCAGAGAGTGCACGAGGAAGAGACGTTTCTATAGGAGAAAAGTGGATTCTACCTTCATTTTTGATAACTCCCCGTTCGACTTTTATCCTTTTCCACGTCTTCTTGCTTTACCGCGCGGGCCTACGTAGCGCTCTCCGGGAAATCGAAGAAGCGCATCATGGAGAACATTAATATCAAACTCTACGGATCACGCTCTCTGTGTCGATTTCCCCTCGTTGGAAATTCTGTCTCGGGAAGGCCTTAATCGCGGAAATGTATCTTTATAACGAGCGGGGACGAATAAAATTTCACCCGTAACTCTCGAATGTTGTTCTCCGAGCAAAATCCGCCTCGAACGCGGCGGAAATTCAGCGAAACTCGCGTGTACGCGATAAAAACGTTTGTTACCCGTGTATGCTTCACCGCAATCGAATTTCGACACTTGCCGCACAAAAGAGACGCCGATATAAGTCCGGGAATTTATGCAAAGTCCTCGGCCGTATCCCGCGCGTATTGCATCGCGGCGGATGCATCTCGGCCGAGCGTGTATCAGAAGGAGAAGACACGGTTCACATACACGTAAATAATTCCGTTCGCAGGTCCAGCCCGCGCCGAGAAGTGGACCGGTCAGCCCCGAGGCTGTAGGCCAGTCCGTATTTCGTACGCGAAGACCGGGCGGAGGGAAAATCGTGCTTCGCACCGAGCGAACAAGCGAGCGAAAGAAGTCGGAGAATTTGGCTGTAGAGGGAAGGAAAGAAAGTCACGATCGTTAACCGGCTCGGACACTCCACGAGGTCAAAAAACGAGAAGATTATTTACGGAAGATCGATCGGCGCGCGCTGAATCGCGGAGATAATTGCGCGACGGTAATGAGGCCGGCTTAGGCGGCGAGTCGATGCCGAGCGAAGATATCAACAAGTGTAGAAAAGAGGTTGAGAGAGAGAGAGAGAGAGAGAGACTCCGTAGCGAGCACAAAAGCACCCGCGAATCAAGAACGAAATGTTCCCGCCGGCTGTTCCGGAGGAGCGGAGAATTGTGAAAAAGCTCCCTGACGTGGGAGAGAATAGCGGTTAGAAAATTAGACGGCGCTCCGACGGCTGCCTCCGAGGCGGCTTACGTTTTCCCGGCGACCAGACGTGCGGAAAATCGCGAGGGAAAAGGAGAGAAAGAGAAAGGTCTCAAGGACAAAGCGAAGTCAGAGCGAAGAAAAACTAAGGGTCGAATGAAAGTAATCAGCGCGCGCCGCTCTAATGGATGCGACTATAAAAAAAATCGATTTTTCAAACATTACCACTGCTGAGAAGAATCAATGCGAATTACGTCCGTCTTACGGCGTACGTAAGACGGAGGACATGTGTAGAAAGGAAGATTGTTTCCCGGTAGTAATTTAAACATTATCCCCGCGCGTCGGAAAATTCGTCGGTCACGGAAATTTCAAAAGTCGCTTCGGCGAACGAGAAAAGCAAGCTAGCGAGTTCTCTCTCGTTTCTCGACGACGACGTGCAAATAAGAAGCAAATGATCGTGGGGAGTAAATTGACGTAAGAAGGTACACATTGGTACAGCCGAAACGAAAAGATTATCGCAGGAGAAATAACAAATGTTTGTACGGGAGAAACTCGAAGACTGTGCAATCGAAAAACCCGTTTCTCGCGAAGGAAACGAATAATCAACAGACGAGCTTCTCGACGATGAAATCTCAAGAACCTTAATAAGAGGACAAACACGTGTTTAGGTTTACTTTCACCGAAACCATCGTGTCGAATTAATCGACGCGTGCGCGCGTAAAGTAGATACTCGCGCGCGGACGAGTGACAGTGAGATCGGTAGAAACCATAGAGTGGAACATTCGAAATCGATTCGGGTGGATAAAGGGGACCGGGCTGCCGAGGGAGATAGCTGGTGTGTGCGACTGACGTAGTCGAGCGGCGCGTAAATTGGCGAAAGCAACGTGTATACGCCGGATCCAACGTCGCGACAGACTCGCCCCCTCTCGAGTACGTGGAAAAAAGTATCAATTTGCGAGAGTACAACGAGAGGTAGAACGGCGCGCAGGGTTCACACGGGAGACCTGCGTGGCTGCAGGTCAAAGATCGCATCGGGGACGGAGAGAAAGGATCAGAGTGAAAGTTCCGAAGCAGAGGCGAAGAAAAGCCGGCTCGGCGGATAGCTCGGTGGGTGGCTCGGATATGGCTTGTCCTATCGGACTCGGGGGATCGTAAAGGTGATTCTCAACCGGGTGTTTTTAACCCTCCCCCTCCCTCCTCTCCCCCACTCGGTTTCGGCGAAGGAGAATAAATATACGGCCTCTCGGTGGCGGAATAGAGCGGTTAGGAAAATAAGGCGGCGAAGTGGACGAAGATGAGCAGGCAGACTGTGCCACCTACCACGGGCATTAATTCCTGCGAGAGGATCAGGCCGGAACGACCGAGGAATCCGATCCAGAGACTCGTATGGGGCCCCGGCTCGCAGTTCCAGGTCGGACATATCGGCATGCTGGAGGATGAGGGCTCGAATCCGCGGATGGCGTTGAGAAGGTACGTACCGTCTGTATATCGCGACGGCTATTAAAATAGTCGAGACCGTGACCGGCTAATATTTCAGAGCAAGGTTCACATATATATCGACAAAAAAACCAGGAAAAACTCAAGTATGTCGGTTTACAGAATCGAAACTTTTGCAACAGTGACTACTAAATTCCACCAGCATACTTTCGCACACAAGAACACCCCTTCTTTCAGATTACTAAGGTTGTATGAAGGCAGACAATACAGGGAGGCGGCCGGCTTCCTGATGAAGCTGCCGCATTACACCCTGAAAGCGGCCCTGCCGGATATTCCGGTGGACCTGTTGATCGAGACGCTGCCGCACAGCCTCGCCCTGCTCGAGGCCCTTTATTCCCGGCTGGTGGAGCTTAACGTCAGCGACACGAAAATCCTGCGCGTCGAGCAGGTACTCTGGAGGATAGTGCACCTGATATCCACTAACCAGGACCACTGTCGGCTGCGCATCTGGTGTAAGCTCCTCGTCTCGTTGGGCAGATTATCGCCCGGCACGAAGAGCGCGCTGATTTCGCGGAGACGCACCCTCGAGAGAGCCGTCGAAGGACTCGGCAAACACGGACTGGTGCCTTCCACCCTGACGAGCAACTCTGAGAACTCCGTCACGGCGAACTTGGTGCCGTTACCGGTCGCGCTCAAGGAGGAGCTCGAGACACGAACGGAGGCTTACAAGCTGGCGTTGCATAAGATCGAGAATTTCGGCAAGCACGCCGGCACCCACAAAGGTACCCCCGCTGCGCTTACATTATTATTTACGAGGACTGTGTTTCGTTATTAACGAGAATCACGTCCCGGTCTTTATTAATAATAATAGTTAAGAAGCGATTCAACAATCACGTCACACGATGAAGGGGGGAGGGCTTGCGTGACGGTCTGGCACGATAGGAAGGGGAACGAAAGTATATTAGATGGCATAACTTATAAATATGGATGCGCGCGGTTATCCACCTCGTTTACATTCGTGACACATTTGGTTACATTTGGTGAGAATTTTTAAGTTTTGCCATGGTTTCGTGTTAATGACAAAAATATTAATTTTTAAATATTTATATTTTTAAAAACACAACTTTTATTAATCAAAATTATGAGCATAAAATAATTAGTTTGATATTATGTGTCTGGAAATTATTTGTATTTTAGAAAAAGATAGCAAAATGCAGTCTAATAATCATTATTCACAATATGGTAACAAGCTATTTATTTATGAAATTGTGACGAAGGGAAGAGGGGAGGGAGGAAAAAATGTCAAAAATTAGCGTGACATAATTGTTGAATGAACTCTAAGTGATAAGCGTGATAGTTGCGCGATGGTAGTTTGAATGACGCGCGTTGCAAATTAACGACGCAGGTCTCGTTGAAATTACTGCGACAATTTTAATGAGGCCGTCGTCGAATCAGAGAGGTGATGTCGTGGGCGAATTTTATTCGACTATCGACGCGTTAACTGGGCAGTGATAAAGGTAGAGAGATCAACAACGCGGCCTCGATTACACGCTCAATTATCCGCGAGACAAGTGTTAATTACCGAATGGCCGGCGCAAAACGTAGAGTAAGCCGACCAGCGCGCGCCGGCCAAGCGATATTTCGCAATTACACGCTATCGCCCGCGGATTTTCACACGAGATCCCGCGATTATTGCGAGAACGAACATGCCACCGAAATATTCAACATCCACGGGGAATCCACGGGGGCGAGGATTATCCAGAGCACCCGACACAAAACGCGCGTTCGTTCGTTCGTTCGTTCATGCATCCGCGATATACAGCCGAGCGTGCAATTATCATCGACTATGCGATGGGATTAGCGCACGCGCCACTAACTTTATCGGAACGAAGTTGGCTCGCCGTCCGATCCGTCACACACCCCGTGTACATCTGGAGCTGCGCGGGACCGTGAAGTATCGGATTTTAACGGAGCCGCGGGCGCCGTGTTACGTTTACAAATGCAAATGGAGTAATGCCGGGGTGTGCGCTAAGCCATTTACATAGGAGACTGCGCTTTACGGCTACGCGGATATTTGCCGATGGCGCGCAATCCGCGACGCTGATGTATTCCCCGAGGAGAGAAAGGCGCGAAGGATGAAAGGAGTGGCGTACAAACACGGCCGCGATAAGCGTCGTTATGCGTCGGACGGATGAGTGATAAATGTATATCTGTCCTTACTTTCACGCGGACGCTGAGAAACAAATCCAAATGTCAGCGAAATCTTCGGATACGTTCATCGCGTATCGAGGTAATTGAAGTCCACAAAGTGGTTTTCTTATGTTAGATTTGTTAGATACATGCATTGTCCACACACACACACACACACACACACACACGCACGCGCGCACCAATATATTAACGGCTTCTGATTGCAACCTAATAAGTTAATCAACACCGCAACTTAACTGTTTGTTCTCCGATAGACCACACGGAGAAAATAAGTTTTACTGGAACAGTAAGTTGTTTGTTAATATAATGACAGTGAAAATATTTGTCGCACGGAAAAAATGATTTTGCCGTCGCTGTGTTAACAAACGATTTGCTATTCTATCAAAATTGTTTTCTACGCGCATCTTCTCTCCTATCATCAACAGCTGCACATTCGATGATGCTCACTGTACACCTGTCAATCACCCACGTGTGTGTTTGCTTCATTGTTCGTTTCGGTGGCTGATTATTATTGCGTCACGGCTGAAATGAATATCCATAGGTAAGGAGCACAGATTGCTCCACGCGGCATCGCTCATTAGAACGGGGGGAGGGAGTGCAGCAGTCGATACCACACACTTTATGATATAGTGGGAATAGACTGTCTCCCCCCCCCATCTGTCGAAGTATAACTTATTGGAGCGTGAATCCGCAGCAATTTACGCCTCGCATCGCGCCGCATAATTTAATCCCGCCTCATACGCGTAAAGGAAAGTGCGGCATATTCCGCTGTGTAATGTCAGCAAGCTACGATTTCGCTGTTCGTGTCGGATATCAGGCCGGCCATCTGCCGATGGAAGCCCCCGAGGCGACGGTAGAAAGAAGAGCGGATTCAGTTATAATAATCGTCTTGCGCCATCGGTTCCGCTCTAATAATAAAAAGGTAATAATAACCCGGCGCTCCCGTGGAAGACGTAGAAGACAAAGACGAAGTGGAGGAGATGGTGGAAGAGCGCCCGCGATCTTTTTCTTACGGTTTTGCAGCGGATCAAGGTGTGCAGGCGGCTTCCCATCAGCGGCAGCTTTCCCTCAAGTACAGCGAGATCCAGCAGCGGCTGATCGATAACCAGAGCCTGCTCAACACCCTGGAGAAAGCGGGCGGGCCGTGCACCTTGGAGAATCTGCTGGCGGAGCTGAAGCGCCGGGTCGAGCAGGACAAGGAGGCGCTCCGACAATGGACGGCATTGAGGAAATCGACCTCGAACGGGGCGAAGAATCCGGCCCTCGCCGCCCGGTTGCTGCAGTTCTCGCGGGGCTGCGCGCTCGCGCTGCAGTTTATGAGCGAGGATAACCCGCAGGTACAATTAAACTTCCTCTAGCGGAGATGCACCTCTTTGCCTAAAATCCGATTTCCCGGTCGCGAAGCTCCGGCACCAAAACTCGATCTTCGAGAACGGCGCGTGGGAGAACGCCTTTCCACCCGCTCCTCCTCGTTCCTTTTTCTCTTCTGCTTCGCGGAAGAAAAAAAAGGTCGTAGCTGGCGACAAAGGGGGAAAAGTTGGGGTAGTTAGGACCCGATTTCTCCGGAATTGGATTAAGAGACAGCCTTCCGTTTCGTACGACTCGTATAACGCGCTTTCGAAGAGCAACTCGTACGGAGTAATGCTCTTAAGAAAGGATCTACTTGGAACGTGGTTCGTGGAATGCGCTCGCAGTTCCCGACCGACTATATGTGCCGACGACACTCGTGCAGCGGTTTTCCTGACAATAACCCTGCAAAAGAAGGACAGATAAAGGGAAAGAGAGAGATTCGTCTGCTAATATCGCCTATCCACGAAACGAATTCGCGCGACTGTCTCGGGATTGGCGAGAAACGGGGGAAGCGGGAAGAGGTTTGATATAGAAAACGGCGGCTTACTGGAACAATGGGGCGCGCGTCGTTCGTGCGCGATCGCAATTTATTTTTACGCGACCCCCGCGTGCTGCGTGAGAGACTCGTACGGTCGGCTGCCAACAATAAGAAGAAAGGTGAAGGACCTGCGCCGGTAGAACGGCCGCGAAATACACACACACACACACAGGCATTCACACAAGTACATCCTGCAACCGCTAGCATTCCCGCGGGAGACTGCGGCCGACTCGGCAGCTGATGCGCCCGAGACGATCCGCGGAAGACGCCGCCTCCGCTACACATGTAACCTCGCGGGATCCCAGAAGGGCCCTACGATTCCTAATCCTAAATTACGTGGGTTTACCGCGCTGCTCCCAAGCAAAGTGCACCCTCGCGCGAAAAGCGCAGATCGGGATCTCGTTATTTTCGATCCGCCCGGAACAAATCGCGATTCATCGAACGGACATTCGATCGAGTATGAGTCATCACACCGTTCACTCTCGAAAGTCGAAATTTTTATGCTAATTTTTCCGCTCTTAACAGATCGCCGTGTCAACCGTATATGGGCGGCGCATGAATTTTGCAGAGGCTCCGCAATATATGGATGACGGTTTTAATAACTGAAATAGGAATAATTTTATGAACTATTCACACACATAGTAAAAAATTCTGCATTAAGAACGACCCATTGAAATTTTGTATTACTTTAATACGGAGAATGTGTTAAAAGGTACACAAATTGACACATTTATCTCGTCAACATATGTTTAAATTCAAATATGTTGACAAGGTGAATGTGATAATTTAACATTACATTCGCATTCTTTTTAACACAACATCTGGTCGGTTGCAACGCCTGTTTTCGGTGAGTTTCGCAACCTAATCTCGTGTCCAATAGGAAAATGTATCTCCTGAGAGTTGCTATGAAAAAAAATTCTCTTATCGGATGCGAGATGCATTCCAAAGTTATAGAAGTTTATAGAAAAAAAAAAAAGTGTTGCAACCGTCCTGCGATTGACTGTGTATAAATGCCGCTACCCGCGAGGATGAAAACGAGCGTCGTTTGTTTATTTTCGTCAATGACACGCGGTTAATGCTTGCGCGATTCGAATATCAACAACATCGCGATGTCTATTCCGCTGAAACTTTGATCGAGATAAAGCGGCCATTGCACAGCTCGTCGAATAAAGCGCCTGTAGCGCACCAGCGCGCGTAATTCATTAGTGCGTGCTATTAACGGATTCGTCGAAATAGTTGCCGGGAATGCGGGCTACTGAAACGTACGTACGAGTGTGTCGGTGGCGGGAGGGGCGAGAGGGAAGGAGGGAGAGAGAGAGAGAGAGAGAGTTCGTGACCGGGCGCGATAAATGGAAGTAAGCGCGTTCATGCGACGTGTACTCTGCGCCACATGAATTCCTTCCGCGATTCGCCGCGTCATTCTTCATAATTGACGAGAACGCGCGGTCCCGCAAGCGGAGGAGAGGCCACACGGCCCGCCGAATTGATCGTAAACCGTCGACACATATACAGATATACGTTACGACATACACGAGAAGCTTTTGAGAAGCGGCGTGGAGTATTAATGCGCGAAGCGCGTTAATACACCCGGTATATGATTAATACCACAAATATTAATGTCGAGCAATAAATTGTTGGTAGCGACGATGCAACGAACGATAATTTCGCGCGTTCCTACCTATCGTCAGCACCGTCCGGGTTCGCATGTGATGAAAAATCCGGTCGAAATCATGTCGAAATCAAATTGGAACCATGTGGATATCAATGTGCGGTTTGACGTTTGTAAGACTTCATCGCGATATCTGGAAGATATTATGTAAATATTGATGATCTAATCGTTGTCCAGTTTATATCATATCGACAGCAAGTTGGTATATGAATATAACGATTTGGCTTAGATATGATACCGACTAAATCGTCAATAATCAGTTGACATTTAAAGTAACTGTCATAATTATGGGGTCATTTAAGGTTAGAGTGATTTTCATTCATTTACATAAAATTTTGACGTCGCCGAAGCGTCGATCTTCTTTTGCGTCATTGAAAGATCTAATAGTTCAAATCGAATAGTCCAAAAAATCGATATCGAATCAATCGACTTGCGGACCTGGACGCTGCGCGCTGACCGCCTCCGTCGTTGTCGCACTATTTTTCGTGCGTCATAAAAATTGCAAAATTGAATCCGCGGGCATCGGCCATCGGTACACGCTCGATTTTCATAGAGAGTTTTGAGACAACACAATTGATCACGTCCGAAACCACAATGGCCTACTGCGACCGCAGGCGAAACGCAGGATACACGGTATGACCCGCGCGATCTGCGACCTGGTAGATCGAATATCGCGACGCGTTCTCCTACGAGAGCAATAACAGTTTCTACGTCCAGCGTTATGAACGACGAGATTAGTTTGCATGTTACTTTTTCCCGAGCGGAGCACACGCGGAAGAACGGCGCGTTCCCTTTGATCGTGAAAATAATTGCATCCAGCTTAGCAGATGGAATTCGATATGATGGACAGAGAGAGAGAGAGGCACGTCGCGCGTTCGAAATGTTTTGCGTTAAATGCGTTTTAATCAAATGCACCGCGTTCGCAGTCTCGCGAAATTTCGGCGAAATTCGCTCGGGCACACGGGCGAATCCCGTTATCGTGATTGTTTAAACAGTTTCTCGATAATGAATGAACACGCCGCGACATCGCTTTTAGGAACACGTCACTGTCGTCTAATTGTTAACAAAAATATGAGAAATAAATTGCCGTTCGCTCACGACAATCTGCACTTCAAACGACGAAAATAACAGCGGGGGCTGCGAAAAGGGCGAAAAGTGCCACCTAAATTGTTATATAACAGAATCGAATTGAAAAACCCGCTTCAGTATGCCGGAACGCGTTAATTGCTCTCCACTGAGTGCGTTTTAATTGAAAGCACAGAATCGACTGGAAATCCCGATCGAAAATGGAACGAGCGAAACGAGGGGCATTGCGATTGTCCGATAGTTTCTCCATAGCGCGCGATGCACAGTTTTCCACGTGTGCTTACGCGTGACAGTAACAAAACTTGCAAGTTTTTACGCACGAGTTAATGAACATTATTCCCTCGGTATTTTTTACAAAATTAATGGAAAATGCACGACGGAATACTAAATATTGCTAATTAAATCATTTCTGTCTCATTTCTCTGTGGAAATATTTTCTCCCCGACACATTCTCGACGTTAATATTTCGCGTTTTTCGAATTTGCATCATTCATCTCTGCTCTATGTGAGATAATAAAAATATATAAATTATAAAATGATATACATATAACATCGAATTTATTAGAGAAAATGCGCCTAGATTTTTCATTTCACGGGATCATGTGGAACAGGAGATGAAAACGATTCCGAGGACAGTACAATAAATGAGGGAACATGTCCTCGAAAAGGAAAAAGTCTTCCCGTTCAGAGCACAGATACTTGGTGAAGAGAGAAAGAGACAATTAAATTTAGTTATTCGACGTTACTTAAGTGGGCACAAAACGAAGTTACTATTAGGGGGACCGGAAAGTAATGTCGTTTCTGCGCATGTCGATATTTGATTTGATTGATTTTTACCGCTCCGGCATTGAAAATTTGTATACTAGATGGCAAAAAGTTGTTGATAACGAAGGTGAATATATTGTTGATTAGAAATAAAAACTTGTTAAAAATGTAGTCGTGTGAATTTAACTTAAGAAAGCGACATTACTTTCCGGTCCCCCTAATACTTTGTGTCTTTGCGGTGATGTCAGCGGGATGTCACCGCTTAAAGCCCCGGTGTAACACCATCGCCAGCTGTTTCGCCCGCAGATATTTCAGCTGGAAGAGAATCTAGGCGACGATTACGAGGAGGAGTCAAGTAGCGCCGGCTACCACACGGACGAGAGCTGCAGCCCGACCCCGGAACCGGCTACGAATTGCGAAGTGCTCCGAGTGGAGGAGAATTACTCGGACCTGACCTCGCCGGACATCACAGTGGAGCGGCTCGCCGAGAGGTACGGCGCTCTTTACGCCCAGGCTAACCTGCACACCCTGGACGCCCTGGACGCGCTGGAGTCGCTCAATGACGCGCCCGACTTGAAAGCGAAGATCCTCTACTCGGTAGTGGTGGTGAGTGTCGCTTTGAGCCAACTATACTTTGTCGTAACTAACAAACGCCCGCAAGGGGTGATTCTCCCGCGTTTCCCGAGCCGTGATAAATGCCGGAATCATCCCCTAATCGTGCCAAATGGAGATACGCAACGGAACGTCCGATGACGTATCTGTGACTAAGCTCCGACCGTCGGAACAGAGAGGCAAACGTATAACGGTTACCGATAAATCGCGGAAATGAGCGGTCGAACTAGTATCTCGCTGGTTCGGAGTTCCTACTCTCTTTTTTTTTATTTCTTTCCCTCCTTTTTTGGCATCGATCAATCCCACCGGACGAACAACGCGCGATTTTTGCCGGATGAGAACGGTCGCGAGAAAAAGCGCGGCGATGCGGCCGCGGATTATTGTATACGAGTAGCGCTCGATCATCCGCGGGGGGAGAGCNNNNGGGGGGGGGATTGCGTACGAATTAGCCACGCGTGGATGCGAAATTGTCGCGCGAATTCCCGCTCTCGCACCATAAACCGGGCTTCGCCGGAACGGTGAATTATTTACCGGAATCTGGATAAACGGTTCTCCCCCCCTTCTCCCTCTCTCTCTCTCTCTCTGTAACAAGAATATCTTGACTGTTTACGGTGTGTTTCGTTAGCCACCTGGTCTGACGCTAGTCTGGGATCTTGTTGAAGCACGGTCGCACGGGTAGTTAATCGATCAGTTAATCCTATATGAATAGCACACTATATATGTGATAAGCAAGCCGCTTATTTTGATCGCGATGTATAATATTTTAACACGCGCGCTTAACATATCCATTGTCACGTTGTCGCGCTGTCACGTTGACAATCGAGATTTATCTCTTTCAATTGAATATATTTATATTGTTATGCAGAAATGATATGAAAATAATAATAATTATGATAATGATGATGATGATGATGGTAATAATAATAATATTTATTTTATTGCATGTGAAACAACACATATTACACATATAATAAAAAATTTTGTGGGAATAACAGTCAATTGAAAGAAGTACCTTCAAATCAGAGCAAAAATGACACACTTATTGTCTCTATTGTCTATGATCACATTTATTGTCTCATTATTATTAATGAGATATAGAGATAAGTATAAACGATCAATGCGCATTAATTAATTTACAAGCCGGGAGTCGCTTTTATTTCTGAGAAAAAAAAAAAGAAAAGTAAAAGAATCCATTGACAAATAATCTCCCGACGGATTGAGCTCTTCGTTGACGCGTGCTTTTATTACGTCGCTTCTATAAATATATTGATTGTCGGTTAGGACGAAGCGGTTACTATTCCGCGTTAATACACGAAGACACGATTGATTTTGCACGCGAGACAATTGCGTATAACGAGCGGTTTTCACGGCGTTCCGTCGTGTAATTTCCTGTTCGTTATCTCGATCGTTACATGGCAAACGACATCGACAGCCATTTCAATAGCGATTCCTTCCTCTATAGACACACAATTAAAACGCTACCCCTCCATCGTGTCGTCCCGCGCGTAAATTAAACAACGCGGACACGTGCGCAAATCACGAGACGAACGGTACGAGTTCGAGGGTGACAGTCCTCGAGAAAGAGTCCGCAAGGGCCGGATCAGAAGAGAGATCGGCCTGATACATGCGCAATTAACCGATGTACGTATATACGAGAGCCTACATGGCTAATATACGCCTCACAGGAGTTGTATATAGATGTGTGTCACCGAGAGTAAACGCAGGTCGTGTCAAAGGTGTCAGGACATGCAACGAGATATCGGGTTACACCCCCGTGTGAATATCCTCCCGGTAAAATCTGCCATCCCGTAATTACATCGCAGCGGTTTAAGCTGCGGGAAATCTTGTCGCGCGTGCGCGATGATTTTTTCCTCCAAGGTAATTTTTAATCCTCGTTTGCTCTCTCTCTCTCTCTCTCTCTCTTTCTCTCGTAAACACCGACTCTAATATTTGTGAAGAGTTATCCGATGCAGTATATACGCATGCATGAGAGATACGTAACAAAGCCAGTGTAAATATTTTCGTCCGAATGTAAATATCGAGAATTACCGCGTCGAAATAGTGTTTTTCAAGCTTTCATCTACGAAACACATACGTACGTTATTTGATTTCGAGCCCCATCAACCCCCGAATGTACAAACGCGTTTCTAAAAATAGAGTGACGTTAGTTTCGTATGCTCACGACAACGAGCTCGTTGTGTCCTATGCTCATTTTCGCCAGGCTCATTTTCGCGTGACGTTACATCACGACATCGAATGTTACGCCCGCAGATCGCTATGGAAACTAAACTGTCGTGTCGTCGTGACATTGAAAACGAACGATATCGTGCTTCGAGGGCTCATCGGTATCGTCACGAGTGTGTGCGTAAAAGTCTCTGAGAGGAAAATCAATTCATAAACAGCACCGATAAGAGACTTCACGGAGAGTTCTGCGTGCAAGTACACGTGAGGAAGGAAAGTTTAATTATCCGATATATCGCCATGAAACTTTCTCTCTCTCTCTCTTTCCTTTTCTTTTTCTTGAACGAAGTGCAAAGAAGTAAGTTCAACCCTTTGCTCATCGCGAATGCCACGAACCTTTCCGCGAGATCGGCTTCGACGATGTCCGCGAACGCCGAAAAAGCCGCGATTGTGTGCTCCTCGTCACGAGGAGGAGAGCGAAAACTAACGGAGAAAGAGAAGCAACGCACACACCAGGTCGGGGAGCGCGCGGTGTGTCGATAAACACTTGTTCTCCACTTGCGCTCTCGCGTCGGCTAACGTGAAAGCTGCCAACAACGAGGGCGCGATCCCTACCGCGAAGCGTGCACTTCGCGTTCACCGGAGTGGTTTACACGTGCCATAATCACGCTTTAAAGCTCGCGCTGCAAGCAAAGGACGTACACCGGCGGTACACCGGCGTATTTCCAGCCCGTTCCCCCGATTAAAGTGACTCGGCCGTCGATTTCTCTCTCGGTGAAAATGTTTTTGAAAGGATGCAATTCAGATTTGAATTCGGATCAATAAGTGAGCGCGATATTAACGAATCGAGTTGGAATTTCGGATTTAATATCGCCGCCTTCGCGACTGTGTCCCGCGAGAGCCATCGATATTAATTGTCTCGACTGCTGAGCTTGTAATTAAACTGCCGCTAAAGTCCGCGCGAAATCAAGCCGACAATAATAAGACGCTGTTATCTATCTTTCAAGTTTAATTTACGGAAAGCCCTTCATTTGCATTAACTCGTCACTCAAAGGCTATTGACGCTTAAATTTTCCCGATGGAGAAGAAAAAGCTCGTTATCGAATTGATCAAAGTATATATACAGAAAAAAATAGTCTTAAATCAATGATAGATATTCTCATATATAAGCAAGAATATTACAATATTCTTAGAAGACTTTTAGTTTTGAATTGAATGCAAATAATATTTATCAATACAAATTCAACCGAATCAAGATAAAAGTCAGGATTAAGAATTTTCTAAGGAAATTATAATATTCTTGCTTATATATGAGAATATCTATTATTAATTTAAGACTAATTTTTTTCCGTGTATGCACGGATAAAAGCATAAAGTACGTGTAATGCGATTCCATTTTACAGGGAATTTTCCAAAAGCGACGAATGTACGGAATAAAGCACGAGAATGAAAACTTCGTTTCAAATTATTGAACAAATGTAATTGAGGAAGGTTAAAGTTCACAATGCGCATTGTTATGAATCGACGGATATTGCTGATACATTTAACAGATCGATAGATTGTCGGCTTCGATGTTGCACGGACAAACCTTTTACTGCTAGTCTAATCTGCTATTTGCACAGTAAACTCCTTTATTGAAAACGAAACGCAAAACTACCCATTTCGCGTCCGCGTCGTCT
The DNA here is from genome assembly GCF_001313825.1 of Dinoponera quadriceps. Lineage (NCBI taxonomy): Eukaryota > Metazoa > Arthropoda > Insecta > Hymenoptera > Formicidae > Dinoponera > Dinoponera quadriceps. The sequence goes on along the minus strand of NW_014554884.1, from coordinate 501,990 downwards.
CGTTGATCCAAATAATTTCATTACGGCGGAAAACTCGATTTTACGACCAACGGAGTCTTTTAGTTGACACAAACTTGCAGAGCTCGCGCAAAATATCTTTTAAAATTCTGCAAGCAACTCTCTTCTCGCGAATACATTATTTTAAGTAATTACCGGGAGACACCGTGCGCGTACAGTCAACGTTAATTACCAATATTTCTTGATGAAGATTTCTTCATTTCTCGCATTAGAAATCTCATTCTGTACGCAGACTTCACTGTATAATTGTACGTAATAAACACGCGTGCCGCAGTATATTAATGCAAAAGGGAAAATCTCATTTACGAGACGACAGTACCTTTAAGAGAGGAGAACGGACTCTCTTTGTTGAGAACAAATACGAGACGCGCGTGCGATAGATTTGAAATTTCATTTGCTCCCGGCGAAATTGCTTTACTCAAAACACGCGTCTCGCGAGAGACAAAGAATTAAATTAAAAATCCATCTAGGAACGTTCGTTCTTCCTACACGTTTTAATCTTTAAGCGAACGGAGACACGCGTACAAAACACGAGAGAGAGAGAGAGAGAGAGAGAGAGAACTTTTTACGTGCGAGAGTTAACCATGAATTTCGAGTAGCAACGACAATGTGTATATATAAGTGTGCTGTAAGATTATTTTTACTACCACCACGCACCTGTCTCCTGCTCGATCGATGGACCATTAACGTCAAAGCCGGGAGGGGAAAAGAACGAAGGGATGGTTCGTTGGTGACGGCAGGGGAGGGGCGCACTTTTGCGATAGAGAGTATACTCGGCGAGTGGCAGAGAGACGCTAGTCCGTCAGCCTGAGGCTATTAGGTACTTTGCATATATATGGATACATACAGGTGTCTTTCACACGGATATCTGGGAAATCGATGAACTAAAATAAATATCCGCGAAGAAAGGGACATACACACACACACATACACACACACGTTATACGCGCGCGCACACGCGGACTCTATCCCTCTCTCCGGTATCCCTTCTCTCGAGCGCGTGTTTATGCCACCTTATAGAACGAGCCGCTGTCATTTGGTCGATAACCCGGCTAGACAATTCGCGAAATATCCTGCCCGAGAGAAGCGCGCGATATGCACCGTGAGATCTCGACGGCGACGCTGAAATTAGCATTCGAGCTATGCGCCACATTCGCGATTCTCGACGCGCGTCAGTGTGTGCTTTCGACTTTGAAATATGGCCGAGACAGTTAATTCCATCGCGGATGTGCGCGACAGATCGCGATCGACAATGCGATTTGTAATCCCAGCCCGCGGCGAGAATAGAAATCCCATCGTCTGTGTGTGTATTTGCGCCGTATGTATCTCTCGCACCGCGAGAATATCACCAAGACGACGAGCGAGATGTAGAAAGAGCGACGCCCGGTGAAATATTGACCGGCGTTGATCGATAGTTTAAAGGCCTCCGAAATCCGTAAAACGTTCTTCGGGGAAAGAATCCCATCGGAGAGCGCCGTCGTGCCGAATAAAAGTGCGAAAGACGGCCGTTTTTTTAAATAATGCAAGCGAGAGTTCTGATTCGCTATTCAGCCGACGCTGTCTGGCTTCGCGGGCAGATTTGTCGGTAATAAAATAAACATGATGAGGGGAGCATTTCCTAACTACTCTCCTCTTTTTCTCTCTCTCTCTCTCTCTCTCTCTCACTTTCCCTCGCGTCGAGCATATTTGTCTTATGTTTCGAGGTGAACTCTCCCCGTCGTTACTCGCAGGTAAAACTGCTTGCGCACCAGTTGATAAATCCATGTCGACGTGGATGATGATTCACGATATTTCCTTGCAATCTAATCTTAATGTCAGCTACGAATTTATAAATATTTAAAGGGAAGTGATAGAGATTTCTCGCTGAACCACTGAAAAATAATTCACAACAAAAACCGGTTCTTCAAACGACATAGTATATTTCCGATTCGTGTCTCCGGCAAAAGAAACATATCACACGAGTGTTACAAGACTGTTTTATAGAGTTGAGCCGATCCGGCGGAGATTTAAGATCCCGTAAATACTCATAAATTAATAATCATTGCTGCGGCTCGACACAAGAGACACTTTCGGAAGAATCGACACTAAATTCTCTGAATTCTCTTAATTCTCATCAATTAGGATCAGTCCTTTATTATTACACCGGCTAAAAGCCAGTCTTAATTAATAGGACTGGCCCTTATAACAAACGTCGCACACATTAGCGCGTTAAACGATCGTGAACAAATTGTTCCCGCGAAAGACAACCGGGCTTTGACGAGATCGAGATGATACCACCCTCTCCAGAATTTGATCCAATTGCGAGCAATGGAATATAGCACAAATAACGATAACCCATCGTCCCGCGACTAATATGTCGCGCAGACGAGAAAACGACTTTCACACGCGAATACGCAAAAAATGCGCGATAAAATAGGTAATACAACAGAGGTGTCTTTTTTTGGATTTTTCTTACAAGCCCACGCTTGTAAGAAAGACTATATGAAAATTGCCCCAGAAATACCGTCAGTCTTCTCGACCGTGAAGATACGAGAGAAAACTTAAGGATACAGTGACGATTATTTCTCGCGACAAGGTAATTTTTTGCGTCGCCGCATACGTAAATAATGGCGTTAACGGTCGATCATGATTCAATTTAATACTCAATGTGGGTTACAACCCACGCTATTGAGCCGGCAGTCACGCAGAAAGCGAAGCTAACTTTAAGTTCTAACTCAATCTCCCGATTGAACGTGTTGCGTGTGCCAGTAGTTCCGTAACTTTCGACATTCTTGATACTGATAAGCAAAGTTATCATGGATCTTTCCATAGATTGACTACCGTCGGCTTAAATGGCTTCAGAAGCCGAAGACTGATGTCATTTTTAAGGCTATTAACTTGTAAGTGGTCGCATTTTTTACTTTTTCTTTTTTTACTTTTTTAAGTGCTTGCATGGCGATCAATTTAGCAGATATTTTAATTTATTCATATTTTATGTGTAAAATTTTTCACTTTTTATAAATAATTATAAACTGAGATGTGTGTGTTTTAAATATAATTTAAAAAAATTAAAAGTCGATATTTTTAAGGATATTTCTTGATATAATATACTTAATCACTAAATGTATACTTTGCAAAGTATGCAGTAAATATAGACATTTAAAATGATGAAATAAATTTTAATTATTATTGCAGTTCAACGCAAGATATAAACAATATCCGATAGATCCACGTTCAGGCTTCAACATATCGCCGTTGCTGTACGGCTTCAAGGTCGATCTCGTCCTAGGCAATGTTTTTTGTTCTCTGTTTTTCATTAGTTTTCATGTATTTTAGTGCCTGGTCTATTAGCCAAGTGCTAATAAAAGAAAATTGTTTCAAGAAGCAGAAGAAAATACCCACATAGCACAAGTAAATCTTGAAAATGTTCCATGAATATCGTAAAAGTATATTATGTATATTCTCAAAATATTCGAGATACGTGCCGAATATACTGAGAACATATTGAAAATACACGTATTATACTGGGAATCATATTCTAAGCTTCTACGGAGTATATTCCAAGAATATATGAGGTATGATATACTACTAAACATTGTTGCAGAACTTTATATCGCGATTCTGTTATTTCATTACGTTACGACTCGAGCAATCAATTTAGATGGAAAAATCTCGACATTTTCTCGCAACTAAAATTGAAACATAAAAAATAAAAAGTGATATAATATTGATTTCTTTTATATACCAGAAATTGTTATGCACACAAACGGGAAAATTATATCATTTTGTATTCTCAATAACACACCGCATTCGGTAGTAAATTTAATTCATTTCTGAATTCATTGCGCACACACACACACACACACACACACACACACACACACACGGGACGTCCGATTATTTTGACGGAAGAGCGAAAAATACGCACGAGTTATACGATACGCGGCGATGCTACACGGTAAATGTGGACCTTTGCACCCGTAACGGTATTGGGGGAACAGTTAGTCGCGTGTCAGGACGAGTCGCGATTATGAGAGCCGTAATTCATCACAATGCTCGTAAATTAACATTGTCAAGGGAGGAGGAGGAGAAGAGAGGATTCTTTCGCGCGATCCCGCGGAATTCCGTAGCAATTACGCGATAACCGGAACAAGGCAGAAGAATGGCGCTAGCTTGCCGCTAATTAAAGCAGACCGGCATCCTTACAATTCGAATGCTGTCCTCGATTTCGCGGAGATTATGATCGACATATCCCGTATAATAAGTACAACGGCGGCGAAGCATGTTCCGCGAAAAATCTCTATGCCTCATCATGTTCGGTTATGATTAGGCGATTCGATTATAGATACGTTTCGTATTATGTTTTGCACGTAATACGTCGCGAGAGAGCTTTTGCGCGCATCTCCTCGCAATGGTATATAATTTTCCCGTCGATCAACGAAAATCACGGCCGTAATTGAAGTTACGCAAAAATACGCCGATGATCGATCGATCGTCGATATAATTATCGTGTCTATCGTAGCACGAGGGAAAATTAATAAATTAAGGTAGAAATTTGGCTCCGATAACAAAGATTTCTGCAGTTATAATAATATAATGTTTTAATTATATACGGAAAGAAATTAGTATCAATTCAAGGCTCATACTCTCGTATACAGGGTGATTCCTAAGTAAGTGCAAAAAATTTTAAGGGTTATTCCTTGGCTTACTTAGGAATTATTCTCTTCATAAGCTATGATTTTAAATGAAGACAAAAAATTGCTTAGAAAATTATTCTTCAATAACAAAATTATGATATTTTTAGTGGAACTACGTAGAATTTCCATGTGAGCAAGTTTTATCTTCATAAAAGATTATATATTCTTGCTTATACGAAAATATAAATCTTTAATTAATAATAATTTTTCCCATATATAATAACATATCGCATCAATATTTATATTGACTTTACATCAGTACAAAGTGCTGATTCTCTCTTTTTGAAAGTTCACGTCAGCGAACAATAAGAATTATTCACTCGGTGAAATATTCTGGGAATCGTCTCTTAATGGCAACCCGTAAATATGCGCGAAACGATATTTATCACATACGATTCTATCAATCTGATGTGTATCTCGAGATACCGTGAAACCTTCGCGCGAAAAGAAACCACTCGTGCGACCGATTGTGGCGAAGCGATTCGGGCATATAAATCATGTGTCGACGTAAATCGTGAATCAGCGAGCGCGTTTTACTCTAATCTCTGTCTAACGTCCGTTCACGATAATCACACTGTGCCGCACACAAAAGCCCAGTCTTCTTCCGCCACTCCATTCCCGTATTCACCTGGAGTTATCCTCAAGTACGCCGAACGGCAGTCGCGCAAAGTAATTTACGACGCGCCTATTTTAATGACATGCATGCCCGGAATTGAAGGGAATGTGAATTGAACATTACATCACCGTGTGCCGCTAACCGTCTGCCCTGTCCGCAGCTCTCGTGGCGTTTGGCCGGCATGGTCCAAACATCGAGGCGTCTGGAGGCCTTGAAGATCCTGAACGGTGCCGCCGCAGCGGCGGCGAGCGGCGTGCAGACGACGACGGCGGCGGTTACGCCGGAGCTCGAAGAATGCATAAAACGGCAACTGGCCACTTCCGGCGCCCAGACCGGTTCCCGTGAGGTCGCCGAGCAGGTGGTCAGTCAATTGGAGAGGACACTGTACGACTTTCCATGTCTGCGTGGTTGCGCCGAGGTCAAAAGTTACGCCAGCGCGTGTTCCAGTTTAGCCTGGGCGTGCCTGGCGCGTTCAACACCGCTGGTGCTCGACGTGGCGCAGGATCTCGAGTTCCGAAGGGATGTCCACGTGAGGCATCACGCCTCCCCGAATCCGCACGGGACCAGGATCAGATCGGTCCTGTGGCCGGGATTGCGGGAGGGCTGCCAAGGCCCTTGCCTTCACCGAGCCGTCGTGCTGACCTGCTGAAGCGCGTAGCCTCTCTGTAAAGTTTCAGGAAAGTCGGACAATCGTTAGTCGTTACGTTTTTACGATTTCCTAACGATTCGATCATTAATATTCGTTAAATTCAACGATCAATACTCGTATAAAGTAGCGAAAAATGGTAAGCACTCAGTTACAACAGTCACGAGAAAAGCTGTCTGTGTCTCCGAGCAATCCACGCAATTTATTCCGTTATTGTATCCGTAAATGTATATCCGAAGCTTAGATCTGACGCAACGCGAATGGATTTTACGGATTTCTAAAATCATGATTGATCTTTCCGAGTTTGCGCGATTCTCACAGCGTGACACAGTAAAGTCGATGAAAACAATGTGATCTCGCGACAGGTGAAGGGAAAACAATGCACGAAGTAAAATTTGCAAATTGAGCGTACACAGGACGGTTATCTTGTGCGCCGCGCCGCAGCACGCTTCAATTTCGCGTTCGCGCTTATGATTCTGCGCCGTTGACACTTGATGCCGCAACCGGACCTTAAATATCAGAAACGTATCTTGCTCGGTCTATTGCTCGTGACACCGTTGACCGCGGAATAAAGAATTCAGAGTAACATGTGACACGGTGTTGCGCGGCACTGTTAAATCCCCGCGTACAACTCGTTCATGCGGGCCTTATCTGATATTCGCGACAAAAAAGATTGATATGAGGAAAGGCGGGCATTGTCGCTCAAAAAAAAATTGCGTCGTCCTGTCGGTACGTGGTGGAACATGGAGGAGAAAACAAACGCGAAATTGAATTGAAAAATGGAACTGCAAATTTTTAGCCATGTTCCGACAACACCAAGTTAAATTATTTTAGTAATAATTTTATGAACGATGAATAATCGTTGAATAATGGCGGGATATTGCATTCCTTTTATATACGTAATAGCTATATATTTTTTCATGATTATTGCGTCTGAAAATATTTCCCTTCGGATGGAACACGACTGGCCCATTAAAAAGATGAATTATTTAATTCACTCGCGATCTCTCGACGAATCGGAACTGTACAAACTGTGCATGCCAACCCCTATATAATTAAAAATATAATCGAAATATGTAGAATAAATAAAGCGCGAGAAATATACAATAAGAAATATGAACGATTAAATTGTCTTATAATATTCAGAAATATTAACACAATTTATTCATTATTTATTATATCCTAAGTTATGGATTAACGCTCGGCATGTATGAATTTTAAATCACAGTACTAACTAAATAGCCGTCGAAACGGTATAATTGTTGTCTCATAATAGATATTTTTTAACAGAGATATATTGTATATTATTTTACATATATTTGCGATAAAATTATACAGATTAACAATAAATCATCTTAATAAGACGTTCAACGTGACTTTCATCGAAGTATATATCCTATCTAATGATAAACCAAAAGCGAAGGAAGCAGGAGAAATAATGGCATTAATTATGAAAAGTGATATCTTAAGACAGACATCCAGACGAATCAAGTATAATTATTAAAGCGCAGCTGGGGCTCTCGGTCTCGTCTGAAAGGGAGACTTAATACTGAAATACCACGTAATTGAGCAGCGAGAATTATATGCTTCAAAAGGACTGTTTCTCGTTATATTCGACAGGTATTAATAATTTTATACCGTTAATGCTTTCTGCGTTGCTATTCGTAATATACTCGTGATAATATGAGCCCACAAATATATTCAAATAAATAATGCAACACATTTAATTCAATCCATTTTCACTGCATATTAGTAGCGAAACACATAAATTAATTTTGAAAATGGTTTGAATAAATAGCAATATGTAATGTGCGCTACCACAGCAAGAATTTAACGAAAGTTTCCCGCACAAAGAAACGCACGAGAGACGAATTTTAACGCGGCAACGAAATGATCTTCTATATTTTATAAATTATTATTTATTTCGGATTACCTTACATATCAATTAATGCACAATGTGCTAAGCAATGAAGGAAAATGAGACCATTCCAAGCGAGAGCTTTAACGTCGGCTAAATCTACTCAACTAAATCTGCAAACTACGAAATGTTATTAATTTGCAAGGGCTTGTCCTTTGCGTTACCGGTATTAGCTCAACTAGGCCACCTGTCCGGCGTGGTATATACTCCGTTGTTGTTGATTTAATGCCACATTTCTGGAATGCGACCAAAGGAACGAGATACGAGATTATTCCTTTATTCTCTTAAATCTCTCGGGACTTTACCATCGACTCTTGCATCCCGCTGCAGTCCATTGCATTTTCATGCGCGAACGCGCACTTTCGATGAGCCTTTCCGGGAACATATACATCATCGACAGCATTTTTCTCTCTCCATTTCGCGCAGAAAGAACGTTTGAAAAGAACGTCAAGATTCACTGATAACAATTTGATAGAAGTGACAAAGAACAAGCTGTATAAATATTAAAAAATAATATATAATTCTAGGAGTTAGCAACATAAATTCATCGTTGCGCCGAGCGTAACACATACTGCGATAAATTACTATACGACAAAGCGTAACGATCTCGTGTTTAACATCGAAATACATCGTTCGTGCGGGCACTGAAATGGAAATTATGGATTATTCGACGAAGTAATTAACATACGTGCAAAAGCGCTTAGTTTCGATAGTTTATTATAAATTTCATAGGTTCTCCTATGTACATGTTCTTGGATATGCTTCTAAAGTTCCTACTAATTGAACAAGTATAAAAGTATGTCTAACGATTACTCGTTTAGCCCTGAATAATTATTAATCTAAATTACGCCTTTTTTTCCTTTCGCGATGTTAGCGAGAAAACTCTGCTCAACGTGTGCTTCAACAAACCGAACATTTTTTTTCGCAACACATTACATACGCCTTTAGCAATTAATAATTACTCTGGACAAGTCTAAACGAATACACCGACCGACATCGGCAAATTACTTTGGTCGAATTGTCTTAATCATTTCTAATTCTCATTTATCATGTACGATGTGGAAGGTCACAACGGATATATCTGGTTTAATATATATGCATATATCCGAACAAAGATTTAATATAAAGGCAATATAACGTCACACGCCTTCAACGGGTGACAAAAATGTACCTATATTTGTGGCAAATAAAAAAAGGCTTTGAATGCGCAAATCGATTAAAAAATGTCGCGTACGAAATGAGATCCTTCTGTCAATATGTGTATATATATACATCTCTCTCTCTCTCTCTCTTTCTCTCTCTCCTCTGCCATTCCATTCCTCTCGTTTCTCTTAAAGAGATACACTGCATAATAATATACAGTTTGGTATCAACACATACATATGTTTACAGCTGCAATAGAGATGGTCGTAGTGATAGACATTAATGAGTATTCTTACACATCGAATAAGTTGCACAAGAATCAACGTTTCTATTAAATAATACAGAAACGATCTATTGCTTAATTAAAAGGATTACATTTGTAACAATTATCGGAACTCCTGTATAATGGAGTCGTCATCATTATGTTTATGATAACCAATAAGAACGCCTACATTCAGTAGAAAAAAATGGTTCAGTGAGCCCTTAATGATTATTGATTCTGATCAGTACATTCTTTTGGATTTATAAAGTAGCTAAAAGAATACTCCAATCACAAATAATAAGCACTCGCTGAGCTCCTTTCTTCGCTGAACGCAGCTAATATTTTAATAGAAAGAAACAAGTCGTAAAAGGAGTTGTTTGTATCCATAAATGTGAGAGTAACACTGCAACTTATCTCGTAGTAACAATTTGCTATAACTAGAAAAATACATAAGATTAGATCCGTATTACAATCAACTTTCAAAAGTTCATCGGAAAAGCTCGGTCATATCGATAGTACCGCGATACTTTCGACAGAAGATCCTGTAAAAGGATGAATTTTTAACGAAATGCAAGTATATTTTAATGATAACTAAGAACGAAGATATATGTTTGTGTGAAGCATTGTACGACATACATTATACGTGAATAAGTATCATGAATAGAGTAGGAATTTTCCAGAAGCCTCGTATAATCACGACATAATATGCATAAAATAATATGTAGGTAATTATTCTCATGAATATTGTGAATATTCCGTGTTCGATTAAGATAAAACGTTATATATTAAGGAGAACTATTTCTATTTATAATTAGCGGAAGATTAAAACCTATTCATCGGTGTATTTATCACGTATCAATCTACCTAACGAATTACATTCAAGATAAATACAAATTATACGCGATACATAAATTAATACATGTACCGAAATTAGATACATATCACATTTCTGTACATGTGAATTTAATTATTCTATATTATATCATATTTTAAATCGATACGCTTTATAGAGTCAAGTCTTTACTTATACAGTAGTCATGTAAAAAGTTAAAAGAATTGTACTCTTTTGACATTACACCATATTTTACTTTTTAGATGATTCCGTCCTAAGGTTAGTGAGCCAGTGAGTGTAAACGAGTTACAATTTTAAGTCTATACGGTGGGAATAATATTGGGCTATATTACAATTTAGTTGATAAAAATACGCACATTGCATTTTAATGTTCTTTTGTAAAGAACATGGGAACTTCCAAAAATTGTAACAATTCGTAAGAAAAGTGTACCCTCGTCCCTGTTGGGAGGAGAGGGGGGAGGAATCCCAGAAGCGTGAGAAAATAAGAATCTTAATTTTTTAGTAGAAACAAAATCAATATTCACAAATAATGTATAATAATGTCAATGCTCTTGATTGTTGAGTTTTCAGTACTTCATGAAAATATAGAAATTCTTTCCTTCCTATGTATTGTATATGTGTATGTGTGTGTGTGTGTGTGTGAGAGCCGATTTTCCCGATGATATTTTACATGATGACACACCATTTCTTTGTACTTTCGGTTGATTCGACCGTTATTTTATTGTCATCATCCTTTATCCCGCTAATGTCTAATTTAGTAGATTCGAACTTGTATGTGACATTCGGTGTGGATACCTGTATGGGTCTGCGCCAGCCTTTCAAGAGATTTATTGGTGTATTCAACAGACCACTTTCAGTTTCTGATTTCTGCTTTTTACTCGAATTCCAAATCGGTGTGTCGGTTTTGCGTTTTCTGTCTAATGAGCTGCCATTCGTAGGCAAACTCTCGGATAGAGCGCTATTGTAACGTAGAGCTTTCAATTCTGAAAAAGGCAGCTCTTCATCCTGCAGTGTCGATATCTTCGATGTATTTACGAATAGAGAGCTGTTTGGCGATATCCTCTTCTCGTAAAAACCAAGATGACGCATTCTGTTGATCGAGTGCCTTCCAGAGATGTTTCTCAGTGTCTTCCCGAACGACTCCTTTGTAAATTGACGCGGCGTATCCTCCATATTGCTCTCGTCGAAGAGCTTCGAATTATCTTTCAGACAATCACTAAGTTTGATTTGTATATCTTTCAGCATTATAGACGAATCATAGGAGATAAACGACACATCATTCAATGTGTCGTCAATCTTTTCTTGAACCTTTGGCATGTTACTTTGAGTAACAGGTTCTGACGTTTCCGATACCTCAGACGTTGTGGACTCGACAATTTCCACTGAACTCTCGGTGTCCGTTTGAAGTTCATTTTGCATCTCATCTTTTTCAGGTACGCCGTTCTTCAGTTCGTCTTCTACAAGCGATAATTCTTCTCCTTTATCACCCTTCGATCGTTTGTCCTCTGGCTTTTCTTCTTCATATTTCACAGAATCTTGTCCTTGATTTACTTGATCGACCTCAAGTACTAAATTTACATCATTCTCTTCTTGTTCTTCAGCTTCTTTGGCTTCAGTGTTGGAAATATTTTCCGACGATACTCCCTCTTTTTCTTGATGGACAATTTCGCTCTCGGTAGACACTGCTTCCTGAACAGTGGGAGTCTTTGCGGGAGCTTGAGGTTCACTTGAAGTCTGTTCAGAGGTGTTGACATTGACGTGTTCTTTAGCAGTAACATGTTCCTCAACCTTGGCAGCTTTGTTGGTACTTAATAATTTTTCCCCCTTAATATTTTCCTCCTGGACAGGGACATTCAATTTGACATCAGCTTCCTGCGATTTCGGCTGCATGTCTATGGTTTTTGTTTCGAAATTTTTCATCGATAATTTCAATTGCTTTGTCGCTTGATTCGATCCAACTTTTGACGGAGGGCGAAGTTTGCTCTGCAACATACATTATTTCCGCACTGCAAAGAATAGCCCTAACAGACAGATTAAATTCAGGAGCATAGTGTTTAACATGAGCAGCACAAAAATTATACATATTAATTAATATATGTACAATATTATTGATATAACAAAGTATTCACAACAAAATGTATATATAACATATTTATAAAAATCATTCGTTTTATAAAGTGTGAACGTATTAAAACATTATCGCATGTGATATACTATAATAAGCACCATGCCAAATCTAAGCTAAAAGATAAGACTATCTTAATAGTAATTGAACAAGATTATTTCTCAAATATCAATACCGGCATGAGAGATAAGAACGTAATACTATACAAACTGATAATATAAGACCTATTATGCACCCAAAGCGTCATGTAATTTCATAAATTACAGAATATATTACAACCCACAGTTACAAAGGCTACTATACCCAATAAATTATTGACAATCTTTGGTTGAAAATATTAATAATTATACATTTGTAGTCATATTATTCAGCCTTTGGATCAATATTCTTTACATAAAAAAGATACAAATTAACAAATAGTCAGGAATTCATGAAGTTCTGCTATTCGCAAATGATGATGGATCATAAATAGCAATGTAAATAATTCCTTTCAAGTTGCAATACAGCTCAAAATAATTACATTAAATATAACTCAACTTTTCATAATGAGAAAATGTAAATACATTATAAATATGATGAAATACATAAGAGGAAATTAAAATCATGTACCTTAATATTCTTTCTAGATCCGCCTGGTATCTTTTTCTTTATACCAGTCAATTTCGGTCTGAAACAAAAACAAGATAATCATAATCAACGAAAAGATTAAACCATATGGCAAATATGGCCTTTGAGTAAGAAATGCTGGTGGTGATGAGAGGTACTAATTGAAAAATATGTATAAAAGAAGATGAGTTTCTCATGTCATCTGAGAAATGAAGATGCCTCTATTTTCTCATACACGCATGCAAAATATATCTATAATTATCAATCGGTTTTATTGAATCTCAACAATGAGGTGATTCTGATTTCAAAGCCGATCCTCTGAATAGACAAATGTAATGCTTTGTTCGAAGAGATCACAAAGCGTACACGTTACTATCATAAATATGTACTATGCTTGAGGATACAATGAGACGCCCACAGAATCTAGCAATGCTCCTAGCAAAACATCAATGCTACAAAGTACACAGCTCCGGTACTCTTTAAACTACAGCGATAAGCAATCAACAAATCATTCAATTTCCAAATATCGCATCAGGTATATCCCGATTTATAAACAATCAACTACGGCATAATTCATATCTCTTCACATTGGAGTGATCGAAGTCATTCAATCGTATAGATTCAAGGGAGCGACTCGCAAGCATATCCAACTCTGAGAAACTCTGTGTGGAACTTGCAATTCGCTGTTTGCTGATTGGTTCTACAAACCTGTTCGAACTCTCGGACTCGCGCTGTCTCTCGGGCAAGCTAGATTCGGAAGCTTTCGACGGCGCGGTCGTTGCCTTGAGCCTCCGAACGTATAAATTCCTCTCATCGCCCCCAGGGGCCGCCTTCTTTGGCGTCTTACCCATGGCCAAGATACGTTTTAGCGGCGTGCCTATTAATCGCCCGGTAATACCCCACGCCCTTTTTCTTATCCGGTCTTACTTCGTGCTAACGCAGCAAGCCCGCGTAAGGTCCCCCACTTAGTGTACAAATATAATATCTCTATACCTTGCTCTTATCTCTCTCTCTTTCTCCCTCCCTCCTTCTCTCACTCTCTTTCTCTCTCTTACCCACACTCATTCACTCACTCACTCACTCTCTTTCTCTCTCTCTCTCTCTCTCGTTCGCAAACACGCAGTTTCTCGCCCTCTCAGCTCAAAATATTAATAATCGCCCTTTCTTACTGTCGCCGCGGCCGACTAATCGCGACGCCGGATCGCCGGTACGAATGCGGGGGGGCCGGTATTCTCGTCGTACGAGCGGAGTCCGTCCGAGATTCAAGTACACGTACGCACTACAAAGGACACCATGCAACGCCGAGGGCCTGCGGTGAGACACTACGAACGTACGCACGCATGCTAGCGGACGCGCGCGCGTGCACCCACACAATGGATGCCGGCCGGACGATTCGTCGAACCTCTCTCTCTCTCTCTTTCTCTCTCTCGGCGTATCTCCGCTCGTATGTATGTGGCGCGTCGTAAAAACGCGCGATACGGGCGAGAGATAGCTTCGACTATGGACTTCTAACGGTAGATCTCGTACGCAAGACGAGGAACATGCGCGGAATGCGAACTGTCAGTGAAGTAGTGTGGCTGATGTGTGCGCGTGTGTATGTATGTGTGTGTGTGTGTGTGCTATATATATATACGTACGCGTATACAATGGCGGGTCACTCTCGTCGTACGCCGAATTCCGTTGGCTGAGAGCTTGTACGCGACGAGGAACGGCGGCCATGATGGCGGCGCTGTCGCCGTCAACGCGCGTAAATTTACGAACTTGCTCGACGCGGCGCGACGATCGACGAACGGATCCAGGCAGAATAAATTCGAAAAGAAATGTCTTACACCGGTATTTACAGTCGGATATTGTATTTAAGGCCTCCTTAAATTCATCTTCTGATACTGTCTTCTGTCTCATTTCACTGGCTGCGAAGCATCTGAAGATGAATTTTTGAGGAAGCCTTGAATATGAAGTCCGATTATGAATTGAGGGCATCGGAGGCAAAACTCACCTTCGACGAGTCGAAATCGTAAGGAATACACGGAGTAATGGCGCGCGATCAGATTAGTCCGTTAGAACGTTGCAACCAATTCTACATCACGGTGAGTTTCTCAAAGTATCGAACACGCCAGCTTCACTTATCACTCCCGACGCCCGTGAGATATTTACGTTCGACAGCTATCTCGCGATGTTTTGTCACAACGAGAACGCGAAATTCACTTTCAGCATCGCCGACGACGATAATTCACATTCGGACACGAGACTCAACTACGGCGGATTGAATCGCAAGAGACGATTTCTCGCACTGTAACGAGCCACTCCGCAAGCTTGCTGAAGTTGCAGCGATTGCGATTCTCGAAGCCTCGATGCTCTTCGATAGTTCGTCTGTTCTTTTTAACTAAATTGGCTGCATTAGTTCGGGAAATTCATGCGCACTGAAGCGAGAATTTCGCACGTACGTTTTATACTTTTCAATGTAAATTTCTCGAACTAGTGCAGTCAGTTCGGCCAAAAAGAACAGACCGAATATCTCGATGAAGAGATGAAATTTCAGAAAAATATATAATACCATGTCAAGACGCACACACGTATTATCTACGTAACATCTGAATAACAATCTCATAATTTGAATAATCGTGAATATTTTGCCTCGTTGAAAATCTTTTCACGAGCTAAACACGCATTGAACTTGGATGAGCTTCACCCTGACCTCTCAGACGTGTTCGTCGAGATGGCGTTAGTGCACGGCGATTTTTTTTCTCAAGTGCCCGGTGAGATGAACTATCTTTAGCATATTTCATCGATGACGTTGTCAATTTGACGGGACGAATAGTGTGCGAGCGGTATTTAGTCAGGTAGCTCACGATAGTATCGGTCATTTCGGATTATGCATTGTAATCGTTCGCGAGTGATAAAATTTATTTTAAAGTAACCGTCGTGTCGCGCGATACGCCACGTTCCTGTAAAAGACGAGAGAAAAAAAATGAAGGCGATCTGCTCGTCGTTGCTCCTGATTGTCAGCGTTTTGACGTCTTGTGCCGCGGAATGGAACACGAAGGACTACATGAAACGAGAACATTCTCTGATTAAGCCGTATCAAGGTATGCCGATTTCAATTATCTGCTCTTGTGCTCTTCGGAAGGTCTTTATCGCCGCCGGTGACCCTTTGCTCCCGCGTTTTATCGTGCACGGGGGAAGATTTCTGTCCCGTACGATCCGCAACCGCGAATCCACCTCGATTCGTTCTAAATTTGAGGTTACGGTGCACAAAGAATGAGTGGACCGTGTGGACTTTGTCCGCTAAATATCACGATGATGATGAATAAAACTCGCACGCGTTTTAAACCTGCACGTTAGAACGATGTTCGCGGTTTTTCCTGCGTCGTGACATTAAAGAGACATAAATGTACAAAAGTGAGAAAGATATAGTTAAAAAATAACGATGGCCGGGTAGTGGGCAAGTTCGGCTCCATTTGGACCTGTTAACGTAATACATAAATCACGTACACAATTATGTTACTGACACAGCATGGCACAATGCACTAATTATGATCATTCTCTATAACTATAGCATCATGTGACTTGAAAGCTATATATATATATATATATTTACATATCTGTATTTCTATATATCATTTCATTCATTTATCATTGTGTACTATTGTGGCTTTAATGCGATTGCTATTAAACAGTATTTTCAATGCTTATTTGTTCCTGTTTAGTTACATTACATACATTACAATATATGTATTGTTAATCATAATTAAGCATAATAAAATAGTTATAAATTGAAATTTAATTATTAATTTATATATTCTCCAATCACTTTGTTATTATCTGTTGTGTGGATTTTTCCATAACTCAACCTGTTGGATTTTAGAGCATTAATATTACTATGACGAATCCAATTTCAAACTGTTATATCTAAAAAAAGATGTTGCTTGAGATAAGAAATATATTTATTTACTTTTTCAGAATTTTTTTACCATTTTAATATGCACATCTTGCAGTATTCTATATATTGTATTTCCAAAATTTTATGTGATATACAGGGGCAGGTATGACAATACCTTACTGGGATTTTATGGGGAGTACAATGGTAACAAATAATTATATAAGACTAACACCAGATTTACAAAGCAAGCAAGGTGCCTTATGGAATTCTGTTGTAAGTATCTTACATCATTATATGCAGTATATTAACTCTTTCAGGCGAAAATATATATAAATGTAATATATTATATACCAATTCAAATTTTAACCTTTCCCATTTACAGCCATGTCATGTGAGAAATTGGGAATTACAAGTTCAGTTTAAAGTACATGGAAAAGGAAAAGACTTGTTTGGAGATGGTTTTGTCATTTGGTATGCCAAAGAAAGGATGAAGTCAGGCCCAGTATTTGGAAATGAAGACTTCTTCCAAGGACTAGCAGTGATACTTGATACGTATAGCAATCATAATGGCCCACACAATGTATGTTGAATACAATTTTGATATTTATGTGTTACATAATAACCTTTAAATTCTTGTACGTCTTGTTTGTCTTCTTCTTTTAATACATGAGCAATTTATTTGAAACAGCATCAACATCCTTATATCTCAGCAATGATCAATAATGGATCCCTGCATTATGATCATGACCGTGATGGCACTCATACGCAACTTGCCGGATGTGAAGCAAAGTTCAGGAATTTAGAACACGATACACACATATCTATAAAGTATGAAAGAGATACTTTAACAGGTATGTGAAATAAAAGACAAAATTGAGAATTAAAGCTCCTTAAGTCTTTTATTAAATATATATTGCTTACATCATTTCTATAATTAGTCTCTCCTTAATTTGCAAGTGTGTGTGTGTGTGTGTGTTGACTAGATTGTATGTGTGTGTAAATACAATGCATATGTAACTACTCCAAAAAACTAATTTCTCTCATTATATATTTTATATAGTTCTCAAGGACATTTCTAACAAAGCTGCGTGGGCAGAGTGTTTCTCAGTGAAGGAGATTAAACTTCCAACGGGATATTACATTGGAATTTCAGCAACCACGGGTGACCTCTCTGACAATCATGATATATTGTCGATTCGTCTATTTGAGCTAGACTTACCTGATGATGTAAATATTAAATTATTCTTTTCTTAATAGAGTATCATAGCATTAAAATTGCTCAAGTTCTCAGCGTATGTTTAAAAATATATAAATTAATTTACAGGTGAAAGATCAAGAAGATAGATCTCAAATTGTGCCATCAGCAGCATTCTTCGATCCACCAAGAGGTATACTTTAAAAAAAAAAATATTACGTACACGTCTAAATCTCTATTCTAATATTTATTTTTTGTTTTAGCGCGCATAGAAGATCCGAAAGAGCCCATGAGTGGTATAAAGTTGTTCCTAGTCTTGCTACTTGGTGCATTGGTAATAATATCTTGTGTTATCGGTCTCGTTATGTTATATCAGAAACACCAAGAAAATAAAAGGAAACGCTTTTATTAAATTATTTTTTAGATAGCATGTCTTGAGCGTCGTAGGTTTCTTCCTTACCCGGGATCTTTTATACCTAAGATATAGGTTATAATGTGCTCATAAGACTGTCTTCTTTGCTTTATTTTTTCAACGATAAAAGCAAGCCAAAATTTTTCTTGCACTAATAAAATATTCAGGGTAAACGAAGAGATACATAATACACCAATCGGTATAATACCTTTAACGCGTGAGTGTACCATTTTACAATTTTTCGCAAAAAATTCATCCTGCTGAAATGGTAACTTCATATGATAAGACTATTACGCCGATCTGTGTGCGCGTGTGTGTGTGTATATGTGCGAACATTCTAACACTCGCGTAAATTTAAGGAATGTTGCTACATTTATACGTTAAATCACAGTGCCATTGATTGAATTTAATATACATTGATATTATAAGAGGACAGAACATAGTAGAATCGAAAAAGATAAAAATAATTAAAAACAAGTTGGAAAAAAGTTGAAAAGAAGAGATTATATATAAAATATCAGATAAATTTCGACGAGGCGGCTGTGTGCAAGTAGAATGGGATAAACTGAGTTACGTATCATTTTGCAAAATTCACGATAGTTAATGAGTAATTGATTAATCCGTAAGCCATTTTTTACATGCTCGAAATTATCTTCATACATGCCTACGAAGTCCGACTTACTCGTTCCCGTGCATTTATTCGCTCAGATAGATTAATTAATTATTCATTAACTATTGCAAATTTTGAAAAATTGTACGTGACTTTCCTACTCAATTAAACGAATTCTATCTGCACACAGCCGCATCGTCAAAATTTTCTGAATATCTTGTAATAGTTTGGGAGAAATATTATTTTATATTCTCAAATTATTTTTCGTTTTTTCGATTGTACCATACATTTGGTTCCAGTCTGTATAGTTTCTTTACTAAACCCATTATTTCTTCGAATGGCACGAGGATTTGACGCAATGAATTTTTATAAATATAACTCCCCCCTAAAGTGATGCGAACGAATGCGAACGGTATGATGGGAATATATCATAGTTAACTTGAATGTACTGTCCTGTACATATTGCTGACTGTATTTTAGAAAGGCCTTGGGAGAACTTGCATGTAGTATTTATATTAATTTCAAGCAAAACGTTCAAGATCTATATAGCAGCGTATTTTTTTCTCTCAAAATTCTTGTAGTTTTGAAAGTGCTAATTTGAATTAAACAAATAACTTTATACATTTTAAGAAAGCATCACATGACCTTTTCGCTACGGACTACTATAATGGTAATAACTGTTAAGCATTAAAAAATAACACTGTCTCTCTTCTATAAATTGTACACTTTTTTTGTTTGAATATCATAAATAAAAATTCCATTAATAGATTAGTTATCATTTTATATTAAGCTGCCAGCAGAGTAGTTGTGTTGCTCTGTGTCTAATTCGGCCGTAGCGAAAAGGTTAAAGAAATACGTAAGAATGATAACAAGAGACGCGGTAGTGTTTCACGTAAAGTATATCCATGGATGCTACCGTGTATCTTTTTTTCGGGAAGATTGGAAGAATAATCACAGACGCATATTTTAAGTAAAATATATAGTTTCTACTTGCGCGGTTATTCCTACTTTACATTAAGTAATTATTTTCGTACACAGATTAGATGCGGTGGAAAAGAGACTTTATTAACATAGATTTTATATCTGTACATAAAGGAAATTAATATTAAAGAAATCAAAGAATAATAGACTCCGTGAAACTACGAAAATCAAAGGAAAAATAGACCATCAAGAGCCAAAGCACGAATAAATTAGTACTATGTAACAAGAATAAAAATACTCGTATCTGAAATATTAAGATGTCAATCTTTATTGTCAGTCTTTATCGTGATGATGTTCAACAATAATATTAAACGTTTCTGTCCTTATCTGGACTCTTTTCAGTAGTAAGCCAGCCGACCTCATGTGCCGCAGTGCCATGCCAATTCCATTGTTATTATTGAAGAGATTTCGGATAAGGACAGGGACGTTGAATATTATTGTTGAACATTATCACGATAAAGATTGACTACATCTTAATATTTCAGATACGAATATTAATTTTCGTTACACAGCACTAATTCATCCATGCTTAACTTCTTGATGGCCTCGTAATTTTCCTCTGATTTTCAAAATTAATATTCGAAACTCCCACATTGCACGGTAACTGTTTACAAAGTACATGCACACATTTACAAAGTACATGTGCTCACAACGTAAAACGGACTACTGCACATTATAACATATGTATCTAATACATGAGGTGCAGTGTGGGGGATTCTACTGTGTATTTCGATGTAAAACAATTATATAATATGATTGCATATTGTAATTCTTTTATGTGGAAATTAAGAAGAAGGGAACCAAACTATTTAATAAATGTCTTGTTATCAATATGATGTTATACCTTAAAAAAAAAAAAGAAAAGAAACAAAAATAATGATGTATCATAATCGTTGCCAAATACAAAATAAATATGTATGTAATTATAAACGTAAGCAAAAGAAACGATCTTCAATTCTCTCGTAGAAGGAATATAGCGTGTATTAAGATTTACAATATATATCACTTATTGCTACTGGAATAGGACTATGTTCTTTTGATCTTGCACTATATTTTTTTTTTACTATACATGTTCATAACAAAAATATACATTTGCATATCAGAATGCAAGTACTCGACGTACCAACGTATTTATTCCGTCTGTTTTTGCTTTGAAGAAGCAAATAGATTACTTTTATTATCAACGATAAAATCATTCAAACAGAAAACACCAAGGCACATCTATATCTGTCTTGTCTCTTTGCTACTATACTTGTTTGGTTCCTATTGTCCCTTGTATAATACAATGACGAAACTGTCCTCAGCTATATATAGACAGATATGCTTGTTAACAGTTCGTAAATGTAAACACTCAACATCGATATACACCGACTTGTTATTCGTATTCGTACGTTACATTATCCGTGTTTCTTAAAAGCTGCATCTCATTCGTCAGGTAACTGAATCTTATGTTCCAATGTGTATCCTAAGAAAATATTAATTAGGTAATTTAACCGACACTACAGAAACTCTATGAATGATATATTTCTATCCAACAACAGTAAATAACTGAAGAGTAAAAGAGTCGTTATTCACATAACATTGCATACTGCCTTGAGTCGCCAATATTAACTAAAACTCCATCATAATAACGCGTGTATATTACTGTACACTTAGCAAGAAGTACCGCTTTCACTACACACAATATTAACCCTTTCGCTATAGCTGAACTAGACGTAAAGTTCCACAGCTGTATACTTTGGCGTACAGCTTTGCCGTTGCATATAATAAATAACAGCGCAATCGGCATTTATTACTTCACACTATATTTACTGTATCTACATTAGTATAAAATAATAGTTAATAAATTACTGACATTTTTCTATTTATATCCAAATAAGTGAGCCTATCGTTGCTTAGGAACGATAAGCTGTTTATGTGTGTTCAATATAAATTATATATAAAAGCCACTATAATAGCGTTTTGTTATAAATAAAAAAAAAACGTTTAGCGGAAGCTACTATAGCGGTGGGTAATAGCGAAAAGGTTATTAAAACAAGAATAAAGAGATTCCACGTCCTCCATGATTGAATCGTCCTCCATAAACAAAATACAAAAATATCAAACGTGTTTTTCTCTCTCTCTCTATCTCTCTTTCGTTCGTTCGCTGTTTTTATTGGCAGTAATGCTAAGGAAACTTAACTCCTTTTCGCATATGTTTTCCAATTCTTGCGATTCAGCATCACTTGAGTAGCACACTTCTTCTTCTAGAAGAGTAGTCTTTTCATAAGGTTCCTCTCTATTTTCTAAATAAACCACATTAACGTTACCGCATACAACGTAGCCAGTAAGGTGAGACAGAGAGCGACTATGTAAACATAGTCCTTATTTTAACAAACAATTCCCAAGATGTATCGCACGTTATACTACAGCAATGTGATACTTAAAACACGTTAAAACTCTGTCATTACGACAACAGAAAGATGCGTAGCGTTCATCCCGTCCCATTCGCGACGTCAACATCTCATTTGAAATTCCAATATTTAGTTCAGGTACTCGTCCGAGGATAGTAGTAGGAGGGGAAGTTGTACGCGTACTTGAATATGAAATTGTTATTTAAAGAAATAAGAAGTAGTCTGTCGCTGTGCTCGTCGAGCCTCAACAGCCACACGCACACTATCTCACACCTTCCCATACCCACACACACGCACACACACGCATTTTTTTCCTTCTCGATAAATACATTGACTTTAAATATCAACCAAGAGCTCGCTCGATTAATCGATTATTAATCTGCTGATACTCGACGAAAAGAAGCTCATTGAGGAGAATTTCGAGTCTAGTCGAAAGTGACTCTAAGCTCTTCTCTTCCACGTCGAGTAACGAGTCGTTTCAATATCCTGGCGATGTCGTCGGACTGAGAGGACTAGGACTCGGACTTCGGCTGGGCGCCCGCGGAACACCCAGGATGGTAGCAAGATTCTGCATGCTCTTCGGGAACGTTTGCGCGATAATGAAGTGCTGAGGGTTGATTAGCGCGTCTCCCATTATGCCGAGGCGCACTGCGTTCCCATGCTTGTGCAGAGTCATAGACATATCTGCAAAATAAATAAATAAATAAATAAATATATATATATATATGCATTTAGAGTTTTGTACTTTTACGAGCCATAAACATCGGCCATTTCGTTCACAACGACCGCAGAGATGTATCCAATAATCGATGCGTACTGCAATTTCCCTGCGGTGGTCGCCAATAGACCGCAGTATCTACTCCCTCGACGGGCAAATCCCCGTCTACGTGCGTCAAGCAAAGAGAATATTTTCTGGAGAGTTGGTTTAGCAGCAGCTTTAAGAGGATGGAGGGCACACAGGAGGAGATCAGTCCGTGGGACGTCTCCGCCGCTGTGATGGCGTAGATCGCGCTTTGCCTGGACCTGGCGTCCTGGACGTTCCGTTGGATAATCTAAGGAGCAGTGGTAGATAATAACTTTTCGGCGTCCGCTGACACTATCCTAGTTGAACCTCGTGCACGGAAGAAAATTAGTCTCAAATAAAAAATAGATATTTTCATATAAAAGCAAGAATATTACGATCTTCTTAGAAGATTTTCACTAAGTTCAAGTAATAATATTTGCATCGATACAAATTTAATCAAATCAAGACTGAAAGTTCTCTAAGAAGATTACAATATTCTTACTTATATATGAGAATATCTATTCTTGATTTAAGACTAATTTTTTTCCATAAGGGTGTCTAACCACGAGGTAATAAATTTGTGTCTAACGTCACTACTGACGTCAGCAATGTAACATTCGCTTCTCCTAGTAGCTAGATAATGGCCAAATAAGTAAGTTAGCCGATGGTTAAACCAAAAAAATTATAGTTAGGAGATGAAAAATGATAACTAGTTGCGACCACCCGGCTCTTATTCTCACCTGCAGTATCTCGATGAGATCGTCGTTGAACAATGGCGTCCGGGTGGGTAACGCGAGGCACAGGATACCTCGAGCCTCGTGGTTCCGCAGGAAGATCTCTCGCTGACTGACGAACTTCACTGTCGCGAACACGTCGTTCGGTATGCTGGTGGTCGAGTGCCTGAAGTACTCCCTCAGGGCGTCCACGGTGGCCGTCAACAGGATCTCCGCCTCGGTCACGCCGGCCACGTTGGCGATCTTGCGTACAAACTCGACGTCGACTTCCTCTGACCAGGCCACCACCTTCCTGCCGCAGGGCGAGATGGTCTGCAGCCGGTTCGACTGCGGGTGCTTCAGAAATAGCTCCTCGAGGACAACCTTGGGCGCCGTCACGGCTATCCAACTGATGGACACCGCCTCCCGGATCGCTTGGAACGTCAGAGGCAGGTAGCACCATAAGGTGTAGGTCAAGGTCTCCGGGTAGCAGTGCTTGCGTTGCGAATTCAGAGCTCGCAGTTCACGCAGCAGCAGCACGGGCGTCTTCAGCAACGACGTGATCGTGATGTACCAGGACCACGCGACGAACATGTAAAATATGTCGACCGGGTTGAAGGTTTTCGCGGCGGAGTCCAGCACCATCCGGGGATGGAAGTTCCGCTTGCCCGACTCGCGCCGCACAATCGACAGGACTTCCAGGAGCTTCAGCCCCTCTGACTTTCGGCATTGTCTGGAGAAACGTTTCAAGGCGAGTTACCGTCCGAAGTTCCGAGCGATGGCGTGACGTCAATCGCTTACGTTTACTCTCGAGCATCTATTTTTCCGAACACGTAAGCGATCGTTTCTACGTTCTTCTGTTTGTTACATAAGAGACTCGAGCTTGCTTGAACATGATTTCTTTTATGCCTTTTATTTCTTACGAAGACAAATTATTTAATATTTCATTTGACGTATTTTTATTTATCTATTTACTCACGGAAGCGTATCCCTTTATACAAGAATATTTGATTTGAGTCAAAATATTTGATTGAAACATTATTTCTTCGTAGAAAAGAAGAGACTTTATACAAATGAAATATCTTATATAAAATATTATAAAATATGTTTTAACAAGACAAATTGTCAAATAAAGAAAGGGAAAGAGAGAGAGAAAGAGGGAGAAACGATCACGCTCCAATGTCGAGGGAACAAATGAAATACCTGGCCAGCTCCTTCATGGTGCAGACCAGTACTATCACCGCGATCTTGCTGCACTGGAATAACCCTATTCGCTTCTTAAGGATCTCCGGCCGCTCGGTGGGATCGTTATTGTACAGAAAGTCGTTCCAGTAATTGCTGAAGCTCTCAATCAACATCTGCCTGAGACGCGGTAAAGCGGAGGGCGCGGTATACAAGTTCGTGAAGGGCGAATCGCTCTCTTGGCATGTCCAATTGTCCGTCGAGTATTTCAACGGCAAGAAATCCGCCAAGGTCAGGTGCTCCTGTCGCAGTAGCAAGTGATGCACTCGCACCACGCATACCTGACGTTCCTCCCCGCGCATGAGACAATTCACTACGTGCACCTGCCAAGGTGGCAGCCTCGCCGGCAGGAACTTGGACGTGACGTCGCTTACGTAATCCTATGAAAAAGCAATCGCGCACGTTATCACTCGGACGGCACAAATCTCTATAAAAAATAAACGTCTCAAAGGTCTAGAAAAAGTAGATTGGCTCTTATTAACCTGTCTTTTTAGTTTCTCTCAAAGTCTCAAATAATCTTAAAGTCTTAGATTTACTTAGCAAAACAGAACATCTTTTAGACACCTTTACACGAAGAGAGTATTTTATAATAAAAATTACTGTAGAACTTTGCAACTGAAAAACATATAGACGTTCGGTCTTAATTTATCTTTCCGTGAACTATTTATATTTTAGGAATGTAAATCCATTATTAAAAGATTTACTACGTTTTTTAGCAAGATGAACTTTACAGAGTCTATTCCTTACTATAGAAATCAGAGTAAAATTTTAAAAGAATTTATACGAAGAAAGCTATAGTTATTCCTTCGGAAAAGGCGCCTCTTAGGGTGTTATTCCATAGCGTATCTCACGTAACGCGTATCACGTAACCAATCAGAGGCGTTACGTGTTTTCTGTTACGCGTAAACAACATTTTCTTATGCCCCATGAAATGCAATAGGTCGATGGCGTGCGATAACCATACCTTTCTATTCTTTTAGAACCGACAGAGACATCAAACGTCGCAATTCATTGGCTATACGATTTGTAACACGCTCCATACATAAAGAAATGATATAAAGAAATGAATCTGCATAACACAGCACACACGAGTGTACTTCCATATTGCACGTAGTCTCCGTAAAAAATGTTGATCAATTATTAGTACATATTTTTGCTTCTCATAAAAAAAGTTTTGTCAAAAATAATTGACCGTATGATATTAAATTGAAAAAGCTAATGGCTTTATATTTATCAGTGTGTAAAGATAAACAGTATAAAATAATGTGCAAGCAAATATATTAGTTTCATCCAATTTTTTCAATCGATAAGTTCTAATAATTACTTCCGATTAATTAAATTTATGAACATTTTCCACGTTATTATATATTCAATTATTACTATTGTATTAATACCGACTTTTGGTGACGAAATTATTATTAAAACAAATTAATACGCTTGCAAGTAATTGCTCCATGGTGAACACACAGCATACACGCGTGATATGAAAACGTGTAATACGTTAAAATTACACGCCAGAAAATTACGCAAAAAGTCTGTGCCATGGAAGGGCACTCTTAGAAGTTTGCGCTGTCCGGTTAACAGACCGGAGAACTGCCTCGGATTGTCGGGGGGCTGGCTGACCTGTATGTTGCTCTCGGTGATGGGGCGGCCGCGAAACAAGCATGGCGACTTCACGAGGTGGCTGTCGACGGAGAAGTAGTCGAGCTCCTTCCACACGTACACGCCCCATCGCGTGAACAGACTTGACCTGAGGAGTTTCTTGGTGGAAGCGAAATGCGCCAAGTGATTCCTCGCCCCGTCCGCGATCGAACGGCCTTGCACGAGGAGCGTGCAGATACCCTGCGTCATCATCGGTAATTATGACAACCGGTCAAAGTCGTTGACGCTAATCGAAGATAGAACGGAGTTCCCCAGCCCACAGTGGTTTGAAAGTGAAAATTTTTTACGAAAACTCTGAATCTTAAGAAAAATAATATTTTATACGAAGAAATTGTTTTTAAAGGAGAGAGGAGAACTGGTAAGATTGTAAGTGATTCAATATTTATCCCACTCTTTTTTTCTAAATAAAGACAAAATAACTCGATTTTCTAATGAATAGTTTTTTTCTGAAGAGTATGACATTTCTTTTTTTTATAATATTCTTGAATAGAAAAGAAATTTACGTAATTTTGGGAAGGACTTTACATCATTTGGTCGAATATTTTATTTTCTGATTCTCTCGAAATCTCTCATACAGTGTCTGATAGAGCACGTTATACGAAGTTAAAAAAGGCCGATTATTTTCAAAAGGCAAAATGAATACAACAGCCTTTGGTGGAGTGTAAATGTTGACAACTATTACGCAACTGTAATTTTTTTCAAAAACTTTCAGAAATTCTTTAAGAAATATTTCCTGAACTGTTGGCAAGAAAACACATTTCCGTTGCAAACTTACTTCAACTACAAATTTATTTATTACCTTATTTCAGAAATAAGAAAAATATAACAAAATGTGAACGAAATTATTTCCTTCGTGAGCATATTAAATATATATAATGCTATCATCAGTATTTATAATAGTGTAATATGTAACACAATCTTCACAGTGTGACAGATGTGATTAAAGGTTACCTTTGAATAAGCAATATTTTTAACATCACATTTACGGATGAGTGATAAAAGAATAATAATTAGTAACAATTTTTATTATTTGACTATAGGACATCATAAAATTGCATTTGCATATTAACTTGAGATGAAATTTCAAAAAATGAGTTTTGGCCAAAGAATATCCATCATGGGCCTCTGTGCAACAGTCAA
The DNA here is from genome assembly GCF_001313825.1 of Dinoponera quadriceps. Classification (NCBI taxonomy): domain Eukaryota; kingdom Metazoa; phylum Arthropoda; class Insecta; order Hymenoptera; family Formicidae; genus Dinoponera; species Dinoponera quadriceps. The sequence goes on along the minus strand of NW_014554884.1, from coordinate 474,115 downwards.
GATCGCCGATACCTACGTGATTTCGTCCTTGGTCCAATATGCTGCGGATACTGTTGCTCTCCACCACGACATAATTCGGATACTGCCACTTCACAAAGCGTATCCAACATCTCCTCGTCCATTTCACCACTTAAACACATACCAAAGTATATTGGGGCGCGCGCCGCAACGAAGAATTCGCCGACGTCGAAATTTGTATTCTCTCTCCTTTTTTTTTCCATACACGAATCGCGATTTAGGAAAAATCAGTAATGTTCTATCGGGACTATCGGGCGCGAAAGACGACTTGAATTTGATACTCTCGAGGCTCTTCGGCGGTGTGAACAAAAAATTACATAACAATTTTCATTTTTCTGTGAGACATCGAAATCTTTCTTTCCCTTTCCGTATATGAGCATGAATCACGAATTAATGAATATTAATGAACAGCAGAATAAAAACATCGAGAGGTGATCTCGACTTCCAGGCCGAATGATGCGAATTATCCGTAATCCGCGGCTCCAACTACCGGAGGAGTCCGAAGTTACAAGGTCCCTTGTCGGAGATAATTACCTAAATACGCGATAACGAGCAGCGGCACCAGGAGTATCGTCAGCGCGAGACTGAGGCCGAAATTCACCATCGAGGAGATACCGACGTCGACCATGATCTGCCCCCCGCGACCCGCCGTACTTTTCCGCAATACTTTTCGCTGAGCGCGAGCTGAGCCTCGAGGAAAGCCTACCCCCGAGCCGGAAGCCCGAGTCGCGATTTTCGGCTGACCGCTGGCCGGTGATGTAAACTGGCCCGCACGCAGTGCGCAAGCCGCGGCATCCGCATTCATACTGCGGCTCACAGCCGACGTATGTGCTCCGAGTCTGAACTTTTGACCCTCATTGCAAAAAAAAGTCAAGCTGACACTAAAGATATTGCTGTCGCATGTGTCGCCGTCGTCGTCACCGCTTCTTGTCGGCGAGAGACGCGAGAGTCATCGTTGACAACAAGCAATCTTGACGAAGGAAGGAACGAAAGGGTGAGGGGCGGGCGAGGAGATAATGCCGCCGGTCCGGGATCATACACGGATGGACAGGGATATCGAGCCGGACACAAAGGGACACCGCTTGAGAACATTCTCAGGTAGCACAATATCCAAAATCGAGACATAAGACGTCTTTTAGATGTCTTAAAAACATCTTAAAGATGTCTTATATCGCATCTTGAACACGACTTCAAGACGTCTAAAAGATGTCTCATGTCCCGATTTTGGACATTTGTGTTGTCTGGTTTGTATCGCAACATGCACGTTTAATATTCTCGGAGGGACGCTCGACGAGCGAGGAACTCGTTCGCCGTCAATAAGTCCTCTTGTAAATCCGGTTTTGTAACAACCGTTTAGTTAGTGAGCCTTGCATTTAGTTAAAGTAAAACCAGACAAACACCACTGCGTTCGGAGAGCACGTTATCTGCGCTAACGCGTCGTTTTATTTTTGTCCCTTATTAGATGTACGACCAAGATAGAAAGACTCGTTAGCGCTGATCTGCACTAATAGCGCGCTCCCCGAACGCACGCCAAGTGAGAGTAACATAACATCAGTGTTATGATTTCTCACTCAGCAATATACACGGTAAAAAAAAATGAAGTGTTAATTTTAACATTTTTTCCTAGTATGTCCCAGAAAGTCCACACTAAATTTTGTGTTAAAATAACATACCAACACACGTGTTATATTGCATTTACATTGCTGAGTGGGAAACTGTAACATTGATGTTATATTACTATTTCGTGTTTGTTGAAATATATTTTTAGATCTAAAAGAATATATCAAGCTGTTGCAAGGGTTCGCTAATTACGGTTGTTACTAAACCGGATTAACGTTTCCATGTAAATGTAGTCAATTTGGTGAGAAAATTCGTGTCGAATAAAGATTTGACCTCCCTCTTGTCATTTTATCCGCGATTTCTTCGAGTCGAGCTGATAACGCCAGGCCAATTAGTTTGCAGCCGTTATTGACCATTAAAAAGAGTGTTTTCCGAGCGAGTAGAAATATATTGTTTGCTGATAAGAGACCGACACGTCAAGAAGATTGCTAAGAGCCCGTACAGTCGTTAATGAATTCTTGTATCTATCAAGCGTGTATCCGGGAGTAATTGGAGAACGCTGATACAGCCAATCGTCGTATACACATAACAACAACATTATGATTGATTATTAATGTATTGTTGGATAAAGGCGACGTGAGAACGAAGTAAGAAGATAGTCAACGTAAGAACGTAAGAAAGTAAAATTGACATAAAAAAAATAAAGAAATCAAATGGAACAGAAAATGACGTCAAAATTATGAAAAAATGATTAAAAAATGAGTTTTATAGTGATTTTGATGTCATCTTGATATTATCGTCATTTTCTATTCTATCTGGGGAAGAAGTATTGTAATCTGAAGAAGAGTCATTCAAATTTGTTTACGGTCCGTTCTTCGTTCTCATTGTTGCAAAATAAAAAATTCATTTTCGTTTGATCGCAATCGTTGCGCAGTATATCTACTTTTAAGAAGTTAAAGAAGAAATTAAAAAAACCCGTCTGGTTGCCGTGGAATGGCCTCGAATCTTCGTCAGGGACGATTCGTAGCGGAGACTTCGAAGTCAACAAAAATAACGTGTCCAGCTTGATAGAGCGATAACGGGTCATCCAGCTGAGACTCGAACCGGGAATAAGTCTTCGCTTGACACCGTTAGATGGCGTCAGGCAATCCGTCGACTCGTTTCGACAGGTACAGCGGATTGGCTGTTATTCTCAAATATAGCTTCAATCAACGTATCGTCATTCTTTCCACCGGCAAGTCGAAGACGATTAATCAAATATTGGATCAGATATCCTTTTTATTCCCAAATAATATGGCCGAATGATAGGTAAGAGGAATTTTTATCTTCAAATTGTAACGTCGAATTGAATGAACTTTTATTTTCTAGTAAAACGACCGAACATGGCGGGCCAGATTAGCTTTTAGCAGTCTTATCATTTAAATCGTATCATTGAAAGGTAAGAAACTCCAATGAGCGAGATAGGGATTAAAGGAAATTTATAAACCAAGTTTATATATCAAATATAATTCTGTGAGTACGTCGTTTATTTCTCTCGTGCGTTTTCTCTGCATACATCGCTACATTTGCCGAGGTATTCGCGTGTAAATAATGGTATCGTCACTGATGTAAAGCGCCGGCGTTCTTCGCGACGACATCAGTACGAGGACGAAAGACGCGCTAGGGGTTCGGGAAAACGAGAAATAAGGTGTTTTTGGAAAACATCCGCTTTGAAATCTTCCTGAGAGACAACACCGACCGAAACGAACGTTCCTACGACGTCGTGACATCATCTCTCTCACGAGACGTTTTCGTAATTTCAGCTCGCCTTTTGGGCGCTCGTCCGACATCGAGAGAGTCGGCCTCGAGAGAGAGAGAGAGAGAGAGAGAGAATCGCGGGAGAGAACATCTCGTCGGTTATTAACGCGAGAACGATGCGGTGGTTGATCGCTTGGCGCAGCCGCAGGTGAGATGGCGCTAGCTGGCGCCTCGGGGAATCGTCGTCAGTGAAAATGGAGCCGCTCGAGTGAAGGTGGGTGATTCTGTGCGCGCGTGAGCCCGGAAAGTGGCATTTACTCGGAAATGTGGCAGGATCTCGGCGGCCTGGGCGGCGTAGGCGTGAATTCCGGTGCTCATCAGGTCGAATTCGGCACGACAGGTGAGCGATTCCGTGGCGAACCGTTGTTTCGTAGCGCGTACACACCGACGAGTCTGGGAAATGCCGAGTCCTTCTCATCTTGCGTAGAGCGCATGCTCCCTCGCTCCGATCGCACGTATGTGTGCGACGCGCAATGTATGTATACACCGTACGACGCCATACGCGCGTCGTAAACAAATCGTCGCCAAACGTGACGCCGACTTTTCTCGCAGGAAGATCGGCCTACGCGACGGGAAAAATCGATTATACGATCGACTGTGCGATTTTCCTTCTTGTGCGATCGGCTTTGATCTCTACCTCACCTTCTCCATCTTTCGCACTCGTGACGTCGTGTTTGGCAACACGTATTCCCGGAAGGGACGTTCCGAGGACTCCTCTCGGAGGATTCACGCGCGCGTGTGTGTGTTTGTGCGTATTTTTAAAACCACTCGTGTCCCATCGACGCATCTACGAAACGCGACGCGATTCTCGGAAAGCGTGATCGACATTAGTTATCTCGTGGGTATCTCGAATTTTACTCCGGCGACAGGTAAATTTCGCAAATACCGTCTGCGGTTATCCCGAGGCCCCGTCTCATCGGTAATCAATGGAGCGTAGCCTCGATGTCGCGGATATCGAGTCCGTTACAATCGTCACGCGTCCCGACCGTTCTTAATTGTCTCGTTCCGTTGCGACATGCCCAGCCTAGCCTAGCCTAACCTAGGTCGCCCGAGGCGACCGTTCTGATCCACCCCGGCAGAAAAAAAGCTGGCGTACTCGCGTTTATGTAACTTAACCCTAACCTGACTTAATACACACTGTCCACCTCTCCCTGCGGGAAAATTTCAAGCATTGTGCGATATCGCGAGGCGCACGTTTTTTTCTCATGTAAAAAAAAGCCGCCTAAAGTTTTTTAAGTCGCGCACAAAGAAACAAATTTTTTTACATTTCTTTGGATTTAGTATTTCTATTTATTTAACTAAAATTTGTTTCATAGAAGCAACGTATACTTATATAAATATTATTTGTTTGAGCAAAAATTTTATCGTCTCATTCAAGAAAACTCTATTATTTAGCAGAAAGAACGCTATTATTTGAAATAATATCTTTTAACCAGATAAAATACATGGTTACAATAAATATGTAAAATGAAACAAATAATTTCTTTATAAAAAAATTATCTTTTGCTTCAAACAAATTTTTTATTTAAGATAAAGATACATATTCGTTGAAAAGTCTAACAATTGTATTTATTAATCGGAATAATCGTTTCTTCGGATACCAATGATGAAGTTTGTTTGGATAAAATTATTAAATAATTAAAATTGATTAAATTTGAAGAAATCTTTTTCTCAGTACATAGACTAGAATTACAAATAGAACAGATTTAAAGATGTTTCCTCGTATGTGTTAGACATTTTTCGTCAAATCCTTGTTTGGGTACATTGCTTTTAGCCTAATTAGCGCTGCACTGAAATGTCGTTTCTTTTCTCTTGAATTATGAATGCTAAGCCGCATACTTGTTTCATTCTATAGGCAAGAAGCGCAACGTAGTTCAGCTAAACAATAGGTCTTTGACTTGACAGGAATCAAAGCCTCACTCCGAAGTGTGTGCTGACAGTATTGAAAATCTATAGGCTCGTGTTCTGAACTCTCTTTTATTGATAAAAGCGGCTCCAAAAGTGGCTTAGAAACTATCTGATTGGCTGTCCACATTTAAAGCATCTTTATCGATGAAAGAAAGTTCAGAATGCGGATCCTTGTATACGGTCAGTCACGAGAAGGTTGCAACATTTTCTTTTTCGACGAGTTTCGCAACGGAAAAATGTATTTCCCGAGAACGACTAAAAAACAAATTCTCCCATTGGACACGAGATACGTCCCGAAGCTTATAAAAAGTGTTCTTTTTTTTTCGCAACCGTTTTGTAACTGACCTGATGCAACGTAATCTGTAGATTTTCAGTATCGCCAGCGTATTTTAGGATGTAACTCGAGTTTGATTGATTCGGAAAGCCGAAATCGCAACTGTCGCGATAAAAGTTGTCGCGGATTAACGTTCGGCGAACGTTCGTCCCTACGGCTCACACGTAGCCTTAATTCGAAAGCTCTATTTTTAGACCTTTCGGTAAATTGCCGCTAACGAGGTCTCCGTTCGGCTCGGCAACGGGGACGCGCATTATCCCAACGTTCGCTTAATCGTCCGTTCCTCGGACAATTATTTAAAAAAGGCAGGAAAGATCGAGGTGCGATACGCATCGCGCGGCGTTACCGAGAGCGAACGAGACGCACGATAATCCCATAAAATAAAACTACCAATATCCGGACATGTACCTAAATCTGGACACATTCTTATTGTTTTGATTTTTAACTACGAATATCTAAACTTTCGACTATGAATATATAAATATACATATATTCCATGTTGAAAGTTTAAATATTCATATTTAAGGACCAAAATAATGAGAATGCCCAGGTTTAGGTATATGTCCCGACATTGGTATCGGACTTTTACCTTACAGCACACGATATCCGATGGACATCCTGTGGACGTCCTTAGGACATAGGGGCGCCCTCTGGACATCTTTAGGACGTCCTTGGAGGCTTGTGCTGTACGGGAATACACTTTTGCCACTACGGATATAATCGACGTTTCTAATCCGATGATTGTTTGCCCGAACTTACAGAACTGACTCCCGAGCAACAAAAGATCCTGATCGACATAAGGCGGAAGAAAACCGAGTTGCTGCTCGAGATACAAGTGAGTACACACCGAAATCTCTCGCGTCTGAGAGAGTTCCACGTCTCGCCGAGCGCGTACCGAGCCAGTCAGACGTGATGCTGTTGACGGTCGTTTGCGTAACACCGAGAGAGGAGATATTGCGTCCCCCGCACACCTTGCGCCTGATGATCCGCATTCAATAGAAAATGATGAGTGCCGCTTCGCGGAGTTTCTAACGAAACATCCTAACTATGAGCGAGCGAGCGAGCGAACGAGTGACATCATTCAGCTGGAATTTGTACATGAAATGACTAACGTTTACGACGTGACACCCTCCGCTTATCGTGCGTGGATGCGACTGGACGATATGAAAACTGTTTTATCGGTACAACCATGTATCTTGTACTCTAGATCGAAAATTACATGATTTTCAGCCTCATATATAATACGTGATATTGAAAATCGCATAACATAATTTTAAGTAATAATATGATAGGATTATATTAGTTCTAATTATTATGATTCTGACCTTATGTGTATATATGTAATATACATATAAGACAGAAAATTTTATAATTTTCCGTCTAGGGAGTGAATACAGTACATGGCGCCGACTGTATAGCACATGTGTGTTGTACCATTCCCTAGACTGATATTTTTTGCTATTATACTATTTTTCGCCTTCCATATACATAAGATCGAAACTATCATAATTAGGGCCATTATAATCCTAACATTATAGTAAAATTACTTTTACGATGTTTAATCTTATACGTTAAATGACGCCGGCTGTACATTGTTTCACCGCCTGCAGCGCGCGGTGATACAATTTCATTTCGTTTCCGCAACGAGATTTTACAAAGTAAATACATTTTAATCGACAATGACGGGACTTTCCTGATGAATCCGCACGCGTGCCGAAGTGCGCACGAACGTTATCTCGTTAAATGCGCGTTATCTCTCGGATATTTCATCCGAGAGACATCAGTGGCCTAATTTCGCCTGTGTGAAATATATATCATTCATCCACACACACACACGTGTCACGTACGTTCTGCTTTCTTCTGCGCGTATCGCGCGATTGGGAAAATTGATCGTCGGCCTTTACGGTGATCGAGACTGAACAGCGAGGAGAGGAAAGTACCTGCGAATTAAACGCGAACATCTGCGCGACGAGGTCGCGCAAGAAAAGCTCGAAGCTCCTTCGTCATTCCTCCGACGTCGTCATTCGAGAGGAGCCCTTTATTTCTGAATCTCATCGCGCTCGTTCTTTTTCCTCTTCGACTTCGCAGAGTGTAACGTTTTTCGGTTATCTTTATAAAAATAACCAGTCGGGATGCGTATCTCTCACGAGAAATATCTATCACGTTATCCTATCAAGGACGGATAACGGAGACGAGAAAGAGGAAATAGGCGGATGGGGCACACACTGCGAGGACATACGTTGCACGAGCATATATGTAAGCAGTCAGAAAAATTCCAGGATGTTCTCAAAGATAAGGCCGTTTCCGTGGCGCTCGATAGCTCGTCGCTTACTCATCGCCTCGAACGTCCGTTCAGCACGAAACGCGCTGTGAACGCACGAACGTCGCGAGAAGAGAAACCTCGGCTCCCGGAAAGGTCATAGAGTGACCCCGTGTGTGCACCTTGTCTCCTTGAACCCTCCCTCCCACCCTCCTTTTAAACTGGGTATGCGCCGAGCGAACGAACGAGAGACGAACAGCGAAAACTGCAAACTTTTATTGTTACCATTTGGGAAATGTGTTACGCATAACGAATCCAAATAGAACGCCGTATCGGGCCGACTTGCTCATAAAGTGGTTCACTAAAGAAAGTTTAGACGCGTTTAGACATGAATACACACGGAGAAAAACTAATTTGTCGGCGCAGCAAATTTTCTGCTGTCGCAACAAAATTTGCCGCACGGGAAAAACGATCAGCTGCAGCAGCTAAATTAGCTGTAACATGTAGACGCTTAAAACTTCAGCAATGTAACTTTAGCAAACGTAAGTAATTTTAATTGCTGCGGTAGCAAACATTAGTATTGGTATTATCGTATATATCATTTATAATAATACGTTTTTTCATAGTAATCTTTTCCTTCCGTACAGATACCGTATGGGCAGCAAAACGATTTGTTGAAAATACTAATTGCTGTTCGCTGGATTATTTTGCCGAATAGCCGAAATCTATTACAAATTATTTTGCTGTAAGAACTTAATAAATGTAGAAAACACTCTTTTGTCCTTAACAGCAAATTAACGAGTTCTAAGGACAAATTCACTCAGCAGAATATTATATATTTTCCAACCTGGCAAAACAAAATTGTATCTGCTGTAATTATGAATAATTCGCTAATTCGGCAGTGCCAACTAAATTTTATTGCTATCGCAACGAATATGCAGCAGCGACGATGGTTTTGCTACAATAGCAAAACTATTTTTCTCCGTGTATATTCGCGCACCATAATCTAAACGCGCACCAACTTTCTGCGGTAAACCACCTTATCAGCAAATCGGACCGACATCTTCTATTCGGATTCGGTATGGCGTACACATTTCCCAAATTATAACAACGAAAAGTTTGCATTCGCTATTCATATTCCACGTTGTTCGTTCGTTTAATTTATATCTAGCATCACCAGTGTATACTCCTTTACTCGTCACGTTCGTCTCGCATACCCGTATAAAAAATTTCTTGAAATCTCTAATTGGGATCCAATTTAAAATAATTACGGATTCTAATTGGGAAATCTGCGCAGGTTAGAAGTGTGACGTCTCACACATTACGGTTCTAAGCGGGAAACATATGTTCTGTTTTTGTTTTTAGCCGAATCGGCTGCGTTGATTCAAGAAATTTTCGCACACTGAAGCGTGAGAGAATCTCGTACGTGCGCTTCATACGCTTCAATGCATGTAAATTTCTTGAACTAGTGCAGCCAGCTAAAAAGAACAGACCGATAAACAGATCCTATTGATTACCTTCAACGTTTCCCCAAGATTTCTTCTGCTTTCCATTTTATATTACGATTCTGAAGAAAATAAAACGAAATACTTTAAATATTTACACGTTACAAGTACATATACATACACACTCTACGTAACAATATTAAAAATATGACCTCATTTATCGTTAACCTTTGTCGTTAACTTCTTAATCTGATATTCGCTCAAACCATCGTTAGATTTTGACGATGGACAGTCACATGCGACACGAAGTAAATGGTAGCATCGAGCTAATCAGGAGCATCACGGAAGAGAGGCTTTATCCCATTTTTAGGATAAGATTTTTTAAGACAAGATTCCCAGATGGTATCGCAGCGGGACAACTTATTTTGGGATAACTTGGGTATTCTAATCTCGGGATCTACGCTGTAAATGGGAAAAAAGATCTGCGAAATTTTCTGCGCGGGTGCTCGTAAGCGGCACGAGACGCCGATTTCGCGGAGAAACATGAGCGAGAGCAAGCTCGGCTTCCAAAAAGCTCGCAGGACGACCCCCTTCGGACCTTCAACGACGCTCTTCGCCCGTTCGAATAACGCGCTCTCTTCGCGGGTTCTCGCTCCGTGCGACATTTCGAATAAATTCAGGCGAATTCAGCGCGAATTCGCAGTAGTATAAGCGTCTCGCCGCGCGCGTAAACATCTCTCGGATACGAAAGGAATCTGGTGGATCGCGCGAGCCTTCTCGAAGTCGTCACTCTGCTTGAACTCGCCGATTCGCCATGTCCAGGACGCTCCTCGCAGCCAAATCGAATGACAGTAAGCCCGGGATACGCTGGTCGCGTCTGCTGGCTTGTCTCACGTACGCCGGCGTGCGAAAGAAACGAAGGCCGAAGGAGGTAACATATATAATTAATTAGTGGTATAAATTGCCGTTATCAACGACGCCGATGTTGATCTATCGTCGATCGTCGAGCGCAGTAAGCTCGAGCGGAGTCGCAACGAGCAAGGACACGTAGGCGACGAGTGTACGCGATTCCCGACACGTGTTTGCTTCCTGCTGCCTCTCATTCGATCGGTTTTCTCCGTTGGCCATGCGTCTAATTAGATACAATTAACACGCGTCATCGGAGCGTTGATCACGGTCGAGCGGCAGCCGCCGTGCGACCTTCCAGCGAACGCGCGGAATCTGCGAAATCTCCATTCGCACGAGAACGCGTGGGTAGGTCGTCACTTTTCCCGAGCGCGCGAGACGGTTCCCGCACCACGATTGTTCCCGGCTAACTTACAGGAAGTTAGAAGGTCATGATATCAGATGGTTACGATCACGCGGGCCGCCACTCACGGATCTTACGCGATAACCGGTTATGATAGGAGCCGAAGTGATGGTGTGTATGAGACAGCCGGTGCTACGAAGGATTCGGAGAAGAGCACACAAGCATCTTCATTGTATTCTTATCTGTCGGTTAAGAGTATGGTTACAAAGGGCCAATATTTACACGGGGCACTGTCATTTCGGCGTCTATCGATCGCCACGCCAGGCCGTGAGCAGTGGCTAGGGAAATTTATTTCTGGAAAATACTTGCTAGATAGAAAAATCTCATCTTAACACCACTAAGTTTCTTCGATGGGAAGGAAATATTACACAATTCTAGTGATACTGTCTTAAATTTCGAACCATTTTAAACTTACACTCAGTAATTCATTTACAAATTAAGATCGCATTCAAGAAAATATTTACCACAAGCTATTATGATATATTTAAATTGATAAAAACATGCCCTCTCTGAAAAATCATGTAATTACGTTAACTTTATTCTATCATTATTTTTTTTTTTTCGATGTGGCAAATTTACGTCTATCCGGACATGACCATTCGATGCAGTGTTCTAACTTCATTGGAAAAAACGTGCGCAAATCGTTGTGCAAACGAGCGTATACGCACAATCGATCAATTCGTCGTTGTCGATTCAACGTCCTCGGCGATTCCCGACTCTGCTTAATGACGCCAGGTATTTATATATCTACGATTTCACTCGCTCGCCTTGTTGTCCCAACTTTCGTTAAACTCTTCTCACGTCGCACTCGCGACCGTGAGCGGCCGTGAATCGCGTAGAAAGCCGCGAATTATCGCAGCTGCGTCGCCGCTAACTCGAACAATAATAAACGTGAAAATCGCGATGTGAGAAATATGTCAGTGGATCTTGAGACGATTACCGCCCTCTTTCTCTCTCTTTCTTCCTCGGTTTTCTTCCCGGCCTTAATCAATCTCCTTCGAGCGCATCCGTCAAAAGTTCGACGCGGTCGCGGGGGAACCTATTTTCTCATTAAAAAGTAAACTCGATAGACTTGTCTATGAGAAGAGTCGATAACGATTAAGTACCGCCGTTGTCCTAACAGTTATCGCGTATCCCGTGGTGTACCCTTCCCACACACACACATACACGTCGCTCCGTAACGGTGTATTAACATTTAACAAAAAAGCCCCATCTATTCGCAGGCGTAAACAACGCCATTAAAAATACGAGCCTCATAATATGTTGGCGAAACCTCGCCGGCGATTAGAAAGGAACGCTGAAAAGACGCATTACGTAAAGCGAGATGTTTACTCGGAACTCGTTCGATCGACTTGTACAATAGATAGTCGATAGAGATGGACGGTTAGATACGAATGGTCGAGGAAGCGGCTGTAGGTATCGCGACAATGCGCGATGTACATGCACGATAAATCGTCTTCGGTACGAACGGTTTCCCGGCGAGGAGGAAGTAGTCGTCGCAGTTGACCAATAGCTGACGCATCCACTTCGTAGTATAACATCAATGAACAACGTCACCCGCGCCGCTCGTTATCCGCGCTAATCGAACGATTACTGCGACTAAACGCGGCTAACGTAGATCGCGAGTTGTACGTGTTGTAATATTTGTCATAACCGATAAAAGTTACACGCTATCTGCTAATACGTCAAATACCGTTGTTTACGTAATTTTCTTATCGTTCTTGACAAGAGTAGAGCCCCCGGTCGTTTCTCTCGTCGATGTGATCGATATGAGACGTGTTTTACTCGACCGTACCGGATTTCTCTCGAAATTATTGGAAGTGAAATACCAATCGAAAAGCAAAATGGCGAGTGACTCGAATTCGACCGATTTTTCACTCACGCAAAGTGAATTCTTCGCTCTGAGAATCAAGTGAGAATCTTCACTCGGAATTGAAGAGTGAACCTGATGCGTCTCACACACGGAAATAAAGAAATAGCTCACAAACAGCTAAAAATTAGCTGTTCATATAATACGACTGAAATTTAGTTAACTTGGCTAATTTTTTTGTCCTTGCATTTAGGTTTTAGCTCCCACAGCTAAAAGCTAGGCTTGGTAACTAGATTTCAGTTGTGTTATACGGGCAGCTGATTCCTTTTTCCCGTGCAGGAACAGGTTCGTTCTCCTAATCGATTAACATATTTGTATTGATCTATATATTTTACTCGGCTGAATATGTTACTTTCTACATTTCTTAGAAATGCCGCTCGACAAGTAGAATGTTTGCCGAATCATTCGAATTCCAACGATTTTTCACTCATGCTGGTTAAATTCTCCCCTCTGAGAATCGATGACGCGTGTTAATCGTCGAGTGAATATTTTCACTCGGAATTGAAGAGTGAATCCGATGATTCACCGTCTCGCAAAAACAAATTCGCTCTGATCGTTGAAAAAGATTCGATGTTTCGCTTTAACGTTCGAATCGTTCACTCATATGGATTGAGAATCTACTCCAAGTTTCAGTTAAACATTCATTCTTGCGATTCCGCATGACAAGATTTTCACTGACGCATCGAGTGCATTTTCACTCGTTTTCACTCTAATAAATTTAGAGGGAGAGAGAGTGTGTAGTGCAACACGCTGCAATAACCAACAGCGCATCGTCGGAAGAAACGTCCATTTGATTGATCGGTCGACTGTCACGATTAATTAGCAAAATTGATACAAAGACTGACATGAGACATGTCGATGAGACAGGGAAAAGACGCCGAAAGCGCCTGTAAGGCGGATCGATCCGAGCGTTTTGCCGCAGAAAATAAGTAATAAGCAATAAAAATAAGGACACGAGGACGCACATAAATCGATTACGGATCGGTCATTTTTCGAGGCTGCTCGATCAGGGCGACCAGAGCACGATCACGCGATAAAACTCGTCCGCACGCCAAACTAGGCGTACGCAGCTGGCCGTGAACATGGTCGCGATCCACGTTGGTCGCCTTGCACGTGCAGCGAGCAGGTGCGAGCGGCGATTTTTGAATTGTGTGTTATATCAATTCAGAGGGAAAAAAATGAGAAAAAAGCACAGCAAAGAAGAACGCCTCAGCCGCCACAACCGTCAGCTCCCGCCCCCGTCGTCGCCGTGAGACCGCGGAATTCGTCTTGCGAGAGAGATAAAGCGTTTATTTACATTCTAGAGCGAGTCCTCTAAGAACGTTACAATAATAATATTGTGATATAGACGGAGAACATAAAAAAAAAAGAGAGAAAAAGAAAAAAGGGAGGAGAGGTATAAGAAATAAAAAAAGGAAATTTTGAAAGAAAAGTAAAGGAGGTTTCCCCTTCACTTGTTCTACCCGTTCTGTTTAACATATAGAGTATCCATAAATTAGACCGACAACTTCAGGTGGTTATAGAGAACATCAAAACAAGTAATTTTGATCAACAAACCCGTGGCTACAAATAAGCAGTTTTGGCGTCAGAATAAATTATTTACAACAGCTGTTCGAAGCGTTGATAATTTGCGTCTAGCTTTCCCATAAATAAGACGCATGTGAACCGGTTTTTCGAAAGAAGAAATTTCCATTTTGAAAACGAACTCCGAACAAACAACAAAGAAACGCTGTGATATCGACCTTGTGAGTCAATAACAAATATTAGTAATGCTACTTATTTGAAAATTCTCAACAATTTTCAGTCCGATAAAGCAGTTTTTCAAGTTAATTTTTCATCAAGAGAACAACAACTACCTGGATCAAGAAAAATTGCTGTCTCCGTATTGGAGTTAATGACCAACACTTCGAACAAAACTGCTGCAAATAATTCACTCTAGTACCGAAATGGCTCCATTTACGGAAAATTACTTCGGTGTCCTTTACAGGCATCCGTAGTTTATCGATCTAATTTTCGGGACACCCTATATACCTTTTAAAATATCAAACGCATATGTTTCTTCTCCTCTCATTTTCAAAAAAAAGGAGAGAGAGACATTCGAGGAGGGCCGGCATTGTTCAACCGGATTTTCGCATGTGACACCTTACGGCCGACGATACTCGTCGTCCCTATCGAAATGTTTCTGGGAAAGCGTGCGTTCCACGGCGATCACCAAATATTTGTGCATACGCGAGAGGCGCGAGTGTGGATCGCAGCCGTGGCGAGGCGCCAGTGTGCGAGCCGCCGGAATGAGCCCGCCAGAACGAACGGAGTCCCGCAGTTGCGGGCGATCGCGTAACGACTGCTGACGCGCGCGCCGCGGACGGTGTGTACGCTGGGCCGTCGGCTCTCCTCTCCGCATCGGGTTTATAATCGCCTTGGGAATGCGACCGCCTCGGCCGTTCTTCTACCTGCGCCTGAGGACATAGAGCGCGCGAACAAAGACTACCGGGCGCGAGTGGTTTCCCTCTTGGACGGCGGGATCTCGGAATTTTCGGGCCTGCGTTCGCCACCACGTGCGGTCTTCCAGAGGAATTCTTCCTTTCCTCTCGAGGAGAGAGAGAGAGAGAGAGAGAGGGGGGAGAGAGAAGAGTCGTTTCATCCAACGAGGGGTACGAAACGCGAGAGGTGTGCCGAGGAGTCGAAGCGCGACGGAATACCGCGTCGGTCTTCTCGATTCCGAGTGAAAATATTCACCCGACGATTCACCGCGAGCGAGGAGGGGAATTCGCTCCGTACGAGCGAGCAACCGCGCGACGTGTCGGGGTGAAGTGTCGCCCAAGGTGCTCGCAGAGGGTCGTTGCACTTCCTGCGACCGGCCTACGCGTTTGTTGTCGCATCGTCGTGCCGCGCGACCTTTGCACCAGCGTTCCTGTTACTTTGTCGGCGTGGACGATGTCGCCCGGCCGTGGGGGCGATTCCGGTGAACGTGGAGCACCTCGGGGCGCGTGTCATCCGTATTTCACACGGCCGGTGTGAAGAAGTGAGAGAAGGGGTGGTGAAAAACGAAGGGAGAGCAAAAGTGTGTGTGGGCACCTGCGTTCGCTGAAAACGGCCGGCGAGAATGATCTTCACCGGTCGATCGGTAGACGCTTTGGACGATGTGCGAGCTGCGGGCGATGCGGCCGATCTCCACGCGGGGGGGCGTCGGGACATGAGCGCCGTCGCGATCGCGTCCGGGTGGTTCTCCAGTCTACGGAGACCCGGCAAGAAGAAGAAGAATAATTACCAGAAGCAGCAGGCGAAGAGCGCCTGGGACCTCAGCGGCTTGTCCACGGTTAGTCGTCCTGCAGAGTCGCGATCCTGCGCGCGGTCTGGATTCCCTCGTCGAGGTCTTCGCGATTCTGGTATCGATTATTTAATTCTTTTCAATGCGGAAACGTGAAGAGTAAACATTCCGCGTGTTTTCAAATTGGAACATTTCCGTGACACTTTTCACGAGTTCACGCTGAAGAAGATTCATGATCAATTCCCGGGGGGAATTTATGAAACGCATATATTTTCTAATTTGAAAACATTTGGAACTTTCGCGTTTCAGTTAGGAAAAAATTACATGATGGATACTCGGGTTTCGGAAACTCAAAGAGTTGCTTTTGATTTTTGAAACATTAACAAAATGCGATTGAAGAAAAAATCGTCACCTGCTACACATATTTATCCACGGTTGGTCGTCCAGCAGGATCAACAATCCTGCAGTCCAAGTCCTCTCATTGAGATTCTCACGGTCGGGCTTCGAGGAATTAAAGAATCGCGATTAATAGTCAGAAACGAAAAAAACCACGATTGGAAAAAATATCATTTGCTGTATGTGCTTGTTTACGAGGTCTCGGTTCTCACGACCGGCTTTCACGAAATTAACTCTTTTGCTATGTATGACACACACACACACACACACACACACATTATACATTATATATTGCGAACGCTGTATATGTATTACACCTCATTGGAATTTTCCGGTTAGAATTTTCCTTATTATATTATTCCGTCTCAGATTCTGTTTTTCACTTACTGGTTAACTCGTGGTTTAGGATTATATATATATTAATCTGATAATAATGCAAAAATGATATTCTCCTATTCATGCTTAATCATTAAACTTTAAATTTACCACTACAGAGCCATCGGCTTAATAATTAATTATGAAAAACACAATTTTTGCATTATCATTAGATTAACACTAAACCTACCATGACCGGTCGAATGACCGGTTTGTAATTTTTTTCTTATAAAAGTTTCTCCAATTTCTAATGGTACATTCTCTCTTATAAAAGTTTCTCCAATTTCTAATGATACATTCTTTCTGAGATTTCCCATCATTTTTGTCGCAATGTGTAAACGAATAAATATTTTTTCCCTTGCATATTTTTTCCTTCAAAAATCTTGCTTAAACTGCTTCGGCAGAAAGATACGCGTTAATCGTTGGTAGTAATAGTGTTAAGTCTCAGCCACAAGTTAACTGAAAAGTGATAAACCTCGGGCCTCGGTGTCGCGCAATCGAATATCGCACAGCGGCATTTTTGGTCGGAGCGCGCCGCAGCGACGGGGTTGAAGAACCGCGCGATCGATCTTGGGCGGGGGAAATTGAGGAACCGCTCGATCGAAGCTCGGGAAATTAAGAAACCGCGACTGAAAAGTAGAATCGCCGCCGCTCGCCGTTGCACGCTGCTGCACGCTCTGGGACGAATACTGAAATCATAGTAAGCGGTAGTATCGGCAGCGATGTCGCGAAGCGTCCGAAGTATAAAAGTACGGCGATCCTCCTCCCCGACGACGACGACGAGTCGTGCCAACTGGTCGGTTTTATTTCTAGATGTTGTTCGGAGCTTAACCGCGCGTTGCGTGGTAGCTCTCTCGAAAGCTCCGGTTGTTCCGGAGGTGACGGCACGTTCGAGCCGAGAAATGTTGTGCGCGTTAGCGTCAACATTCACGTGTCCGTTACATGACGGTCTCGTATGATAAATCGCGAATGCGAACACACACAGCAGTGAGAGAGGAATTTATCGAAGGTGACGGAGATGATCGCTCGCCGGCATTCCGTAAAAAAAAAACAACGATTTCATATGAACGAAGATAGCGTCCGTTAACAAGAAATTAATCGATACTTAATGTCCGATCGTATTAGGTATCGTCGGCACACGTCAAAAGAGACGGAGAGTCATTTAATTATACACGAGGCACATAAATGTCACGAAAGTTGAAGTTTCGTGACGACGACGACGGTTTCTCGACTCGAACCGCGCACTTCTACTTCTCTCGCCTTCGGAGAAGACGTCACGTCGCCCTTCTCCGCTACTCTTGCTTTCCAGGGTCAAGAATCAGATGCAAAATAGATGCTGATCACCGCTGCTGCTGCCGGCAGTGTAAGCACGTGGAAAGGCCGTGTGCGTGTGCACGCCGTGATGCGGACGATGAATCGCTCGCGTTATCAATCACTTCGCGTCGGCACGCGATTCTATTCGACGATCCGCAGAAGTGTGTAGGACACGGCGAGGAAAAAAGAAGGAACACCGCGGACTCCCTCGCCGCGAAAATAAGCAAGGTAGTAGTAGTAGTAACACTCCGCGACGTCGCGGAGTGACGTCACGAATTGAAGATTGTAAGTCAGGGAGACTTATTTATAGAAGGAACCGGGACCGCGCGCGTTCCGTTCATTCTAGATGCGCGGTTTTATTCGTATTCGTGCACACTGACACGCGGATATTCATAGCCGCGAACTCGCTGGCATGCGTGTCGTATGTGTGCGTGTGCTCCCGCGTGTGCACTGATAAAAAGAAATTGAAATTTTGCGAAGTAAATGTTTCTTGTGGCATCTTTCTCCATGTTTGCTAGTTAGAAAACAATTCCACTGCGATGACGGAATATATATTTTTGTGAAATATACCTAAGTTTTCTTATTAATCCGTTTACTTGTTGAGAATAAAATTTTCTCTTGCCGAATTTAAACAAACGTTTATCTATCTATGAGATAAACTTTATATTTATGTTTCAGTCTTTTTTCCTCCAGTGTGTATGTGTGTGAGTGTGCGTGTGCCGCTTGATAACGTGATTTATCACGAGAGCGCAACGTGAATTAATCGCCATCTCAGCAATTAATTCGGTTACGTCGCCGGGGAAGAAGCGCCGCTGCCGCCGGTCACGGGATCCGTGTCACTTACCCCGCGTTATAAAAGAGATTAGCCGGGTCAGTAGCGGATCGAATCGTCCGGATTCCCGATGACACGAATAACGCGCGATACGCCGGCGATAGCGGCGGTTAAGGGCGAAAATAGATCGATGGGCGCCGCTTACGCGCCACGACCGTAGGTTTAAATAGCCAGCCTTACCTCTCCACCTGCGCGCGGCGTCTTTCGCACGCGCCTTTTGCACGCTCTCTCTCTCGAGGGAGATAAATATAATTCCTGCGCGCGCGATGAACGGTGAATTTGACCGACTCGACCCATATACGCCGGCGAGCGTACTATTAAGAAGAGGAGAAAAGGAAAAGTGCAGGAAAAAAGAGAGGGAGGGAGGGAGAGAGAGAAAAGAGTCGGGCGTAAACAACTAAAATGGGTTATGCCGGTCGAAAAGCGAGGCAAAGAGAGCCGAGGTGTTCGTGTGGCGTTCTTCTTTGACGTACACCCGCGGACAACAACGATTCGTTCCCAACTAGATCTAATAAGGCAAGACTAAGTCCTGTTTCATCTGGTAGAATCATGCATGGTTTCTACGTGGACATTCTTTTAATTAGGACAGATACCGCTGTTCCGTCTATTAAAATCATATGTAAAACCCGTGTTAGACTAGAATTCGAGATTGAAGATAGCAAATTAAAAATTCAAATCCGATAAAACGAGTAACTTCATTTCAAACAATAATCTAATGTTTCTTACGCTTCTCATTAAAACAAAGGCATCGGGCATATTTTGCTCTTGCCCCGTCAGATCCCGTGGGAAACGAATCGTTGTCCATAGATATACATTGCGAACGCTCAATGATCCACGAAGGTGTAGCGTTCTCTACGCACACGTGGAGAACGGAGAAACGGTAAGCAGCCGTGTTTGCTGATAAACGCGCATATCATCGTGATTTCGCAGGGAGACTCGGCGAAGCAAACAGCTCGAGAAGCCGGAGAAGTTGTCAGGGCTCGGTGTGTGACGCGCGTCGCGTCGCTCGCAAACTAAGCAACCGGATACTCGCTATCTGGAGCCTAATGTCGCGCGAACAACATCGCCGCCGGCGATCAGTGTGCATTGTTGAATTAATGACTAAACGGCGGTTCGCGTTTTCGCTTACGTCCTACTCTGAATCACTCACAGCCGTGTCGACGGCGGCGGAGGAGGAGCACCGGTGTTATTATCGTCGTTTACGCGATCCGCCGTTCCCGCGATTCCGCATTGCGAGAAGCTCAATCACGCGCTTCATCATGTCGTTCTTTTCCCGACCGACCTAGAGTCCTTTGAGTTTGAATATGGACAAACTTGCTTCTAATTGGTCTAGTTTAACCCTTTTAGTGCCGGGCGAAAAAGAGGTGCTTATGCGAAGATAACCGGCCGATTTTACTAGGATTTGGTAAAAGACTCATAAAAACCAAACGAAAAGCAATATTTAAAAATTATTTATTTTAATTCTCTCGTAATGAAATTAGACTATTTATAACGTATTTTAAATTTATTTTGGTAGAGATCTCTCGCAATGCGAATAGTAAAGCGCTACAAGGTGCGGGCCGATATATCGGCTCTGGCACTTCTCGCCGGTGTAGCAGGAGCCGATATATCGGCTCCCGGCACTAAAAGGGTTAATATTTTATGCGATCGAAAATGGCGGAATTGAAGATTATCAATTAAGGGATATCCCTATTTGGAACAAATTTTTATTTAAAGTAAAAATTGCCTATTATAATATTTTATTTTACTATTTATTATATGTAAATATATTAGTGAAATATAAGGTTTATTTCACATAGAAATAAATGTTTATTTAAATACGGCGAAATAAAATTTTATTCCTAGCGAATAAATCAATTAATGAGAAAATTTAGGTATATTTTACAAAAATATATATTCCGTCATCATAGTGAAGTTTTTTTCTAGCCAATAAATATCGAAGAGAATGTCAGAAGGAATCAAGAAAGACTACTTGCAAAGTTTCAATTTCTTTTTCTCAATGTAGGTATCGGTCATATTACATTTATCCGTCACCATTCTTCTTCTATAATACTTACGTTATGCATGCGATATATATTTTTCGAGATCCATCTTTTAATACAGTATAGAAGGGAGTTAGCAGTCTACATGGGAAGAAAATTAGTTTGAAATCAAGAATAGATATTCTCATATATAAGCAAGAATATTATAATCTTCTTAGGAGACT
>NW_014554884.1:409720-452802 GCF_001313825.1 Dinoponera quadriceps | reverse complement strand
ATATATATATATATATATATATATTATATACACTATAAAATATATCCATATAACATATAGAAGTCTGCGGTAGGCACCTTTCACATGTAAAACACCGCTAGTGACAAGTTAGACGCTATTTTCGGTTAGAAAATGAAAAGTGTCTAGATTCTAACTTGAGGGACTCTAGAATCGACCCAATCGCGTACATTTTTCCTTCTTCCTGTAGGTTTCTCCCGTAGAGTTTTTTGCGATATATTTCGAAATAGTAGCGAAAGGAGGAGGAGGATGAGGCAGACCGCTGATAGAAGCCTCGAAACCTCGCAAGCTCGCCGAGTCATCGGCCGTTACATAGGAAGAGTAATGCAAAACTCGTCGTCGTCGTCGTTGTCGTTGGGGCACTTGTACGCGCTCGCGTTTTCTCGCGTCCTTTTCTTCCGCGAATTCATAACTCTTGGGCCTCGGCCAGAACCGGCTCGGTTTTCCCCGGCCCTCCGGTGGGTATCTGCGGTAGCGTTAGAGAGAACGTTTGGCCGCCCTCCAATTACAACTCGCACACCCGCGTACATCGGCGACCAGGGCGCGCACGGTCGCCCGATCGGTCTTGGTCGCTCGCACGGTCCCTCTGGTCGAAAAAAATTCTTTGATCTCGCGATTTACGCTTACAATTGATCTAATTTATCGGTCACGGGACCGGCCGACCGAAATAACAAGATTAAACCATCCCGGGCATTGTGAGTATTTTTCTTTTAAACGCGTGTATCGGCTTGAAAAAAAAAAGAAAAATAACGGATTATCGTCCAGCCTCTGAACTTCGACCGTGCTCTTTCGCGAGACGCCGGATTATTTTATCTCGGGGGAGAGGGGGATAAGTTCACGAAAGCGCGGACGGTAAATTTTTCAGCCGCCTTTTTCCATCTCACCCTTCCCTCTCCTCTTCCTCCCCATATCTTTCTCTCTACCCTTTTTCCGTTTCTTGAAACTCGAGACTTCGCGCCCTCGGTGCACGCACGAAGATTTCACGTTCGCGTTTTCTTTTTCTCCTCCTCCTTCTCCTCCATGTCTTAGACGCGAAAAAAAATAATCGGGCTCCGCTTCAAGCAAGGTGCAGGCGCGTAATATTTCAACAGATAGCCGCCATTATCGCGGACAAGGTGGGAGAGCAAGGATGTCTCGCGCGGGGATAAAACATTAAAAACCCAAGGGCGCGTTCGCGTGTTCCCCCGCGCGACGTTCCGTGACACGATTACGTCGTTGCCTTCCTTTGCGCGGGCACGAAACCTTAGCCGTTCATACGGCACGATACGGATCGACGATAATCCGTTTTGCCGCATTTGCCGTTAAAATTGAACTCGATGTCCGCAGTATCGTTTCTCGGATGCCCGCGCGGAAGTCTCCACAGTGTCACTCTGCGTTACGTTAGAAGCGAGCAGCGGGCTCGTCTCGCGCGCGTTTTTACGTAACGAGTGTTCTCTTTTCTATTTACGTGTATTCCCAAACGAGAAATTGCTCACGTTTTACGCGTTAATTAATGAGACGCGGCGGCGAAGCCGTAACGCGCCGACCACACCGGTGATTCCCATGACAGGCAACGTGGTTAACACATTGCACGTGTTGACATAGCCCGCGTTGCACTATCCGATATATCACGCGTTGCTGACGAAATTTCGTTGATATCTGGGAACACACGCATACACACACACACACATTATTTGTAAATTTTTTTAATTTATCCATGAAAAAATACTTGCGAAAAATTACCCACAAAAAAATTCACTTGGAAAAAATTTGCCTGCGAGAATTTACTTGCATGTAATTTACCTTCAAGAAGATTACTTTCAAAACTTACAAATTACAAAGAGTTTACTTACAGAAATTAATTGCATTAAGGTAATCGTATCGTAGAATGCCAGGTTTTCAGTCGCATTAAGGGGCCGCTATGTTAGTTTGTTATTCACTGAAGAAAAATACTTTCCCATAACTTTATTTAACTTATCTTGGTAATAAATGTCAATTTTGTGTGAAATTAAGAGAAATATACATACAATGTTACAAGCACGGAAATATTATTTACTTTTTATTTTTCTTATTAATGTTTAATTCATATGTCAGTTGAGCTAATAGAGGTGCATACATAATAGAAAGTGGCACATAAATATTTTAATATGTGCACATTGTACATATATTGTATATATCGCGGGTGTTACTATAAATTTTTAATTTCCTGTGTTCTATATTTTCGAAACAAAATGATCAGTAATTCTAAAATTTCTATATGATGTCTTCATATTAGTCCTTAATATCATATCAATGGTTTTTTATTAAGATCTTAAATGTGATTTAGAAGAAATTAAAAATATATATGTAAAATCGAAAATAGAACATTAATCTCAAGGAAAACGTATAAGAAGTGTCATTTTTAGTCGCGAGTATTTCGACTCCCGAACAGTCAATTGTATTTTACAATTGCGCCGGTAATTAGGTCATATTTAAATCTATATACGGTGTAAGTTTCAACGAATGTTTCAAGAACTCGTTTTATGTTACAACTACTTTAAATAAAAAATCTGTAACGTTAAACGTTTAACGTTAAACTTCGCAAACCGTGCCTTCTGGACGTGCAGACTGAAGGAAAAAGGTGCTACATTCAGGTAAATATTTGCTGAGGAATATCGGAGCAATTATTTTACCTGTGAATTAAGTAAATATCACTCGGATCTAACACACCGTATAGGAAAAACGTGCTATACGTTTAAATAATATTTACTCAACCTAAGTGAAATACTCCATTACTCTTCAGCAAATATTGGCTCGGGCGCAGCGCCTTTTTTCTTTCGGTGCAGCAATTCGCGGGAAGCGCAATTTGACCGTGCTGTCAGGGTGTTAACATAATCGCTCGAACATTTCGGAAAGAGCGAAAGTTCCCCGGGTTCGATCGGGTGCTGTTTTATTATCCGGCTTTGCATCGCTGCCACAGTGTGCGCCTGCGGTACGTGCGCTAGTTTTGCAAGCGGCCCGCGTCATAAAAGTCGAACGCGGACAAACTGCACGCGGCGATGATTTAGCGCTTCATTAGGTCGCGCCTTGTCTCGAAAGCTAATTACGCTCTCGCGAACATGCGTTCCACATAATCGTTATCGTTCTCGTTCTTTGTCGCCCGCGCACTGCTCTATCTCCTCCGGTCGTCGCCGTCTCTTCGAGCTAGCGCGACTAATGAAAGATCGCAAGCGGAGCCTCGTAACGCTTCTTCACCGCGATATACGCGCGTACATTTGGCTGCGAGTCGCAGAAAGGTAACATGCCGTGATCATACGACTACGTTAACACGTCGGTCGCCAAATCCACGAAATATGCCAAATCACGGTCGACGTGCTAAGAGAATTCTTCTCTCCCGTCGCTCGCCAATCGCAAGCTTCAACTAACATAATTTTTTTTTTCTTTTGTGAATTTTGCTAAATATAGTAAGTATATTTAATAATTAATATAATAATTAATTGACACATACACACACATTATATATAATATAGTTTATGATAATAATAATATAAATATAATATAATTTATGATAATATTATATAAACACAGTAAACACTAACGGTAAGATTACAACAATGTTATAATTTCTCACTCAACGATGCATCTTTTATATACAACACATGTTATAATGCATTTACATTGTTGAGAAATGAGAAAAGCATTGATGTAATGTTATTTTTAATTAGTGCTTACTGGGTATATGTGTGTAACAACATGCTGATTTTCAAGTGACATCAGGAACATGAAATTTCTTAATATCCATATGTCAACATGCTGACACGCTGATTTCTGTTGATTATTTCACTACTCGGCTGAGGTTTGACTCAGTCAGTCCAATAAAAAATAATAAAAAGTGGTGGCTTCCGTTTTAAATCGTTCTTATATTTTATTCTCTGTTCCTTTCATTGTGTTTATAGCTTCTCTCTAATATCTTACTCTTAATTTGCTATATTTAATTCCTGATATTTTTTATATCTTGTTCCTTTCATTGTGTCTGAGCCCTTAACGTTGTTTTCCCGATGGCGCGGTATCGTGAGGTGGAATCGGAGAGATTGTCCGCGGTCAGTGGACGGCAGATGACGCTGTGATTATCCTACGATACCGTTGATAACGTTTTATCGTAAATATAGAGCACAGAGTTTACAATGGTTGGGCTTGCGCGGCGTGTTCTGTTCGATCGCTGCGGCAGAAATCGATTGCCGACGCAACGAAAGGGGTATTTACCGCGACGTATAAGTGTGTTTCTCGTGTACACACACTTATATATGTATGCATATAAATACATACACAAGCTTTCGATTCATTTTCATCTTCTCGCTATGTCGTGGCGCAATAATCTGCATTGCAGACGCGACTGGCATTTTTACCCGATGACTTATACCGGGAGTAGTAACTGCCGGTGACTCAATTGGGAGCTTCAGAGAGCGGGACTCGTATAATTTCCCCGCCCATATCTCGCTTCGTTGATGACAATGCGATAATTAGCAATTCTAAATGCCGTCGTGCGTCTGTATGTGTGTGTACATATAGAAATAACTATGGATACTTACCTCACCGCGTCCGAGTTCGTCGTCTTCGGATCGTCGGTGAGATTTTCGTATTACCGAGGGAACGCCACCGAGTCCGGATGAATTTGGATTCTACGAGTATACGATATATATGTATATACACACTATGTACATGTACAAAAGTCGGAGGAGACTCGGAAGAAAGTTTCCCGCAAACGCGCGCCGGCTCTCTCATTCAGCGAGCCGTAATTTCTAGGTTCACAAGGCGTACCGGTTTTTCACGCATCGTCAGCGGCCTTCCTGTCGTGAGACCGGATGCGCGGCGATAAATACAAAAGAAATGCTGCTACCTAACAGACAATACCGCTCAGGGCCGCCGACCAGTGACTAAGTTATTGTCCTTGCTGTTATCGCGGTGACCCGTTAACGAGGCCCATCGGGAAAGAACAACCGTGCGACCACTTCCGGCCGGCTCTCCTTTTCCCCATTTTCGCAAACTGAGATCCGACCGGCGCTTGTATGCAAATTAAATTACGTGCCTTAAGACCTTTATTGTCTCTGTCTTCTCTCTCTCCCTCTCTCTCTCGTCAGCCGAAAATCCAGTTTGGAAGAATGACGCGTCGACTAATTCACGAGAGTGTCTTAACGATTACGAGCGTTCCCGTGATAACACGGCCGTGCTGTTTTCTAGGCCGCTTCCTCTATGAATAGTCGGAATGTTGCAAATAGGCGCAGCGTGTCGTTTGCGTGTATTCATCGATTTTTCGCGACGCGGCTCGGCGTGACGCGGCGCGTCGCGTTGTGACGACAAGGTGTTAGTATCTGTCGGACGAATCGCTTTAAATGAAAAGGAAGACAAAAAAATGACGCCTATCTCGGTCGGCGCGAGGCGTAGGGAACATTTCCGGAAATTAAAGCCGTTTGGTCTCGTACCTTTTGAGGAGTCTTGGACATCGGAGGAAATAGAGAGAGAGAGAGAGAGATTGGCAACTTACCGTCATGAAACGATTGTACATTTGCACGATAACGATACGTATCGATTTTTCTGGGTGAAATCATCATCTTTTCGCATTTGGCGTACCTCTTGATGCGTATTTCAATGAACAATGCGAGCATGAGGTAGCCCTCGTGCGTCGTCGTGAAGCCGAAAGAGGCACGAACCTGATTGCTGGCATTCGTGGAATGTACGTTGAACTGAGACGCATGGTGGGAAATAGGCGGACGTGTCGACCGGTATTCAAGCGAGTATCACGAAGCAGGAAGCCGCCGTTGCACCGTGTGCGTACGAGACCTCTACCGTCGCGTTGTTGCACACTTCGCTCCGAATCGTTAGTTTCCCCATTGCCTAATGGGCATTCTTATCGGTAATTTTTATCAATCGCCGACGATCGTTCGCGGCCGATAAAGATCTCCCTCGAATCGTCTTCGCATCAAAAAGAAAAAAAAGAAGAGAGACAGATAACGTCGAGGTTAGTTTACCGGGAACTTTGCGATGAACTCGACACAATTTCTCTTTCAGCAACTCAAAGATGAACTGGGCGAAGTCGTGGCGGAGATGGAAGCGATGGAGGGCGGCGGGCTCACGGCCGACGAGACGAAACCGTCCAACAAGGCCAAGCAGACGTCGATCGGCCGCAAGAAGTTTAACATGGATCCTAAGAAAGGCATCGAGTACCTGATAGAGCACAACCTGCTGGCGCCGACGCCGGAGGACGTCGCTCAGTTTCTCTACAAGGGCGAGGGCCTCAACAAGACCGCGATCGGCGATTACCTCGGCGAGCGACACGACTTCAACGAGCGCGTGCTCAGGGCCTTCGTCGAGCTGCACGACTTCACGGATCTCATATTGGTGCAGGCCCTACGTCAGTTTCTCTGGTCGTTCCGACTGCCCGGCGAGGCGCAAAAGATCGATCGCATGATGGAGTGCTTCGCTCAAAGGTACTGCCAACTAAACCCAAATATCTTTACCAATACGGACACCTGTTACGTGCTGAGCTTCGCCATCATTATGCTGAATACATCGTTGCATAATCCGAGCGTCAAGGATAAGCCCAGTGTGGAGCAGTTTATTTCGATGAATCGGGGGATTAACAACGGCGGAGACCTGCCGCGAGAGCTGCTCGTGGTAGGTATGCTTACGCGACGGAGACACACCAAGACTCCATTCTCTCTCTCTCTCTCTCTCTCTCTTACCTCTCGGTCGAAAGTTCAAAGTACAGATTCACGTGCGCGCGGTCGAATGCGTATACCGCGTATATGCACGCTCCGGGAGAGTATAAAACGATCGTCTCACTCGGAGTTTACCTCGACGGTACGTTATTTTCTTTTTCATAATATTCGTGCGTGCCGTTTTTTTTCTTCTTTTTCTTTCTTTCGTAAAAATTGGCATCGTCGGTGTTTCATAACATTTGTACGCGAAATACGCTCACGTGGAAACGCGTACTCTCCGGCCGCGTATCTTCGGCGACTGCCATCGCTGATTGTTTTTAAAAGCTTCACGTAATATTTTCGAACTTCCCTTTTTTTTCCCCCTCTTTCCCCCTTTCCGGGGAAATGTTTCGAGTGTCTGTATGGTGTTTTCGAATCTCAGTCACTCGCGCCGAGCGTTTGTCAAAATGTCATTCGTTCGCAGAGCCTATACGAAAGCATAAAAACCGAGCCTTTCAAAATACCGGAGGACGATGGGAACGACCTGATGCACACCTTTTTCAATCCGGACAAAGAAGGTTGGCTGTGGAAGCAAGGTAATGGCCCGCTTACGTTCGTATGTGAACTCCGTAGATCGACAACAATGTCTCCCGGCGACTTTTGGTTTCTCTCCACTTAGTGCATTTTCCGAGTAACACTTGTTTCCTCATTCTCATGCGCATGCGAGAGCACGAAGACACGAAGTTGGTTTACGGCCGTTACGCGTCACCACCGGTTCGGAATTCCCGGCGTGTTCGTTTAATTTCGCGAAAGACTCGCGAGTAGACACGATAGTCAGGTCGAACGAAGCGCGGCGGTCTCGCATGATATCTCTCGCGATACTTTCGTCACGTTTCGTCGTTTGGAAGAACGCTTATTCTTATATTGTTATTACTTTGTCCCTCTGCTGCCCTGACGGAGACAGCAGGTAAATAGCATCTCTGCGGGCACCGTGGGCTCTTAATTTCATACAACTTTGTTACTTTGTTGCAGGCGGACGTTACAAGAGCTGGAAAAGACGGTGGTTCATATTGAACGACAATTGCCTGTACTATTTCGAATACACCACGGACAAAGAACCACGTGGTATCATTCCGCTAGAGAACATTCAGGTCCGCGAGATTCAGGACCGACACAAGCCGCATTGCTTCGAATTGTACGCCGCCGGTTCCGAGTTCATAAAGGCGTGCAAAACCGACAGTGAGGGGAAAGTCGTTGAAGGTACGGGACCCTCCGAAGTCTAATTCCGTATTAGCTGAAGAACACGTCTCAGTGATTAAAGTTCGATTCTTGTTCCGCGATAACGTAAGGTCTGTTCTTTTTAACCGAGCTAGGTTGCACTTTTTGCCTTTAGAGTGGAACAAGTAACGTGTACAGCTGAAGGAAAAGGGAACGAAGCATTCGTTCAACTGAAAGGAAGAGGCCTATTATTAACTTAAGACTTTCATGGTGTGGTGAATCCGGAGAGCAATATTTATAAAATATTTTAAGATTATAGATATTAAAGAATTTGTAATTATTTAATGCCCGGGAAAATTAGGTGTGAGAGAGATTATTATAAATATTCAAGAATATTTTTGAGGAGTATTTTTCATAAATAATAAAAGTATTTTATTTAAGTAGAACCATGTTTTAATTATTTATGAAAAATTGATCATGAATATTTCTGGATATTCATCATAATCTTTCTCATACCTAACTTTTCCGAACGTTTGGGTATTTACGAAATATTTAATATCTACATTTTTTTATATTTTATGAATATTGTGTGCTATCTAGGAAATACTTCTTAATTTAGCTTCCAAGTTAATGCCGCGTCCTTCGTGGATTTGTTTCCGACGTCTCGTGAACATTTCAGTTCGCTTCTTCAGGAAGAGGAAGTTCGAATCGTTCTCTTCGAAGAAGCAAACTGAAAAATGTTCACGAAATGTCAGGAACGAATTCACAAAAGACGCGGCACTAACTCGGAAAGCCAAATTAAGAATAACGTTAATTATTGAGATGAGATCGAACGCGTCTAATATAAAGCAAAGTTTACACACATATAAGGGGATACGTTTCAACGAAATATTCATCAACCATCTTCCGCAGGAAAACACACCGTATACAGGATGTCTGCAGCTACCGACGAGGAGAAGGACGAATGGATCAAGTGCGTGCGGTAAGTCGACACAGAAAAAGACAATGCAGCCACGCGCGCGCGCGTTCACGCTTGACCGCGCTCTTTTGCACTAGAATAATAATAAGCCGTGAAATTTCTCCGTGGAAACGGCCTTTCAAACGTATTCATTCATTTTCAGACAAAGTATATCGCACAATCCCTTCTACGACATGCTGGCAGCACGGAAGAAAAAGGCACAGAAAACCAATGTACACTCGAAGAGTTAAGCGCTGCCATGAGCCGGGTTTCGAGAGAAGCTCGGCGAATTAGAAGACTGCTTATTCGCGATCCAACGTTACATACAAACTGTATCGTCGGATACACAACCAAATCGTACGATGGACTCAAAAATCCGTCGAGAAGGGGAGAAAAAGAAGGAGGTAGTAGAGCAGGAAAAAGAGCGAAAGCACGCCGAAAGCGTTCGAAGAAATTCTGGTGGGCACCAGTGGACGCGGTGTCATAGAGCAACGTGATACGAGATATCGCCGCGCAGCGTGTGCTTGCAATACGTAGAACACGACACATTAAAGGTAACGTACGTCGTTTCGTAGACTGAGTGAGTACGGGATACAGAATTGACGTTCACGTGTATCCCACGAGTGCGCGACATTGATAGCTAGATGAAGATTACATTAACGAAGAGAACACACACGAGGCTGCTGCTGCTGCGATTACACACGTGCTAAGCGCCGACGTGACACAACGTGTGACGCGCTCGAGCATTGTATTTGTATAAAGAGGATATTGCTTCGGAGAGGCCTATAGATAGATATTACCATGGATTCTCACATACGGACTGTCTACAAAGACGACTTCTTCCTTTCCGTTCTTTCGCCGTAGAGAAAATGAGACCTACGCGCGGTGTCACACGGGACACAAGAGTCCGTGCGCACAATGTAAGCGACAGTAAGTGATACCTATACCACGCCGGTTAATTGACAGCAGAATAGTGTGCGAGCAGATGTAATGTTTATTTATTCCATCCTTTCGTCGTACCCCGCTGAGGGAGAAAGAGAGAGTGTCAATAATCTCGAGTGTTGTTAACGTTGTAATCGCCCAAGATAGACACCATTAATGTTCTCGGCGTCGTATCTAGCAATATAATATCACGCGAGATGCGACTTCTGTGAGGGGAGCTGTAGCAGCTAGGAGAACGGAACGAGTTTCATTTACCGACAGCTCTTCCGGGATCGTCATCACGTTGAAGCTCCACCCAACCTTAGGAAGCTGGCGAGAGACGCTTTGAGAGATTTTCTACGAGACACAAGTAGTATGATCGTTCCGTGTAAATAAGAAAACCACGATATTCCCGCAATCTCCGATTACACGAGGAAGAAAACGAGTAAAGGCAAGCGCAACCGATAGAAAGATACGTTCATGTGATAATTATATTCATCGTGTATTTATTTGAACGAACACATGTACAAATGTATGAAGCTCTGAGTGATACGTTCTTAGCATGAGACGCAGTTCTCTCGGACGTATTCCTGCTTTATATAATTCACGAATGTAGCATGATTAATCAACTGAAGTTCGGTTTGATTCGTGAGATACGTACATACACATACACACACATGTACGATTCAGTGTAGCTATTAATGCGCACGCTAAGTTCGAACGACATTTTGCTGAGAGATCTGACGGGGGGAGGGAATCTGCGACTCGATCGTTTTTTGTTTAAGAGGTGGAGAATCAAAACACGAGTGAGAAGAGTGGATTTTATACGAGGTATATATGTAAATACGAAAGGTTTGCAAGGTCGTTGATCCTGCGTAGCTCTCTTGCGTTATTTCCCGGGGAGGAAAGTGAGCATCGTGATTTCGTAGGAGAATACCCCCCGCGTGAGTGTGTTTCATCTCTTGAAATAGAACCTTCACAATTCCTTACTTCGCGAAACTCCCCTTCTTTAGCACCCGATGTACTATTTGCGTGCTCAGCTAGTGAGAAATTAGCGACAGAGAAGCAGGTGCCTTTGAGATCGTCGAGTTAGTCGTTATAGCTGACCCGTCATGACACGAGCGACTCGAAGGACACTTTCCTTGGTTGCGTGCGAGGGAAGGCAGACATCGAAAACGCCTTATTATGATACGTTAGATAATTAAACGAGACATTAGTAATCGTAGAACAGATAATAATAATAATTGGTGATGAATAGCGTGTACTTTTTTTAACGTCACACGCTGCACTCAAAGAGACGTAGACTTCGCTCGCCCTGTAATCGCAATGTTCTTTAACCAATAATAGATTCGCGGAGAAGACATTTTTATAACGATATTGAGGACACACACACACACACCTGCCGAGATCGCGGATCTTTCGGTTTGCCCGGCGTTACATTCACTCTCTTGCATGTAGAAAGTGTTTTCGACACATATGTCTAGTAATACTAAATATCTCACCGTGACAAGGTGTACGTTCATTCTCGTCGATACGTGACCTCGAGACGTTTCTTTCGCAGACGCCCTGCTTCCCGAGAGCCACATGGACAATAACACATTGCGTTACATCAGAGACCTAACCGTAAAATTGTGAAACGCGTGGTCGATAAGGTGAAAGTGTGTGAGAGAGAGAGAGAGAGAGACGATTATGTCGAGAATTTTCTTTGAAATCGGTTTGCGAATTTTTAAGACTTCTTCGTGCGATGGCTTGTTAAGCTGTCGTTGTAATATATTCTGCGTCGGATCTAATTCAGAAGGATCGAGATTGATTGATTATTTGTGCTAGTACATAGATTTTGTATAACTCACGAGGATAATCGGACTATCTCGTCCGTGTTTCGTCGCGGCACCTTTGATGAGAAAACGTTTCGTGGATCCATGTGTGCGCGTACCATAGATTTATCGACGAGCGTGGTGTTTCGCAGGTATTTCGTAGTCACTCTCTGAGAAATCGGTGACTGATGTAATTATAACTTCAGTGAAACACGCCACGATAAATCTATGATACATACTCGAACGAACGTTGTACATATAAATTTCGATAAATCGTAAGCATAGCTACAATATATATATATATATAAATATGTGCGTGTGTGTGTATGTAGGATAAAGTTACTTTGTCTCTTTTCTCTTGTAACTCGATTTGTAATTTTACTCTGTGTATATTTCGTTGTAAAGTACAAAGATAACGTATGCGTAAGGGAACGTTTGGAATTCTGTATTAGCAAAATAATTGATCGAATTTAAGGATTGTATAAAGAAACTGTACTTTATTAGTAGAAAATTTGTACATTTTGTTATATATTATTTGATAATTATCGTTATGTATACATAATGAATCGTATCGTGTATTTAGAAGACACAAGTGTGTATTTAATTTAAATGTAATTAATAAATTTATTTCTAGCAGACTGTCTCTCCTGGTGTACGCGTTGTTACAAAAACCTAGACGAATTCCGGTTAATCTCACGCGCTTTGCCGTGTAACTTTAAGTCCTCGCATCGAATTAACTGATTAAACGTAATATTACTGAAGTGTCTTTTGTACTCTCGGGCTAAAATTAGAAATTAATATATAGGCAAATTTCATATATGATCTTTTTTCCCGGATGGTTATTTAATACAAATTTTTTGTTTCTATTTAATTAATCTGCTGAAGATAAGAGAAATGTGTTTTAATTGCGCAACGATGGTCGACCAAGCATTGACCGTTTAATAACAAGATAATTACGATCACTATTCCTCATACCGCGCACAGGAACGTGGTTACCGAAGACGACAGTGAGTGTAGATGGCGCTCGTTCATCCGCGTCTTCAAATCAGTTCCGACCCGCGCGATTGCTCCTTGCAAATCTTCCGATATCGGAACGAATATTATTTATTCAATACACCCGAAACACGCGAATTTCAACGACCAACGTCCATTTTCGCGAAAGGACGTTCGATCAGGCTACGATCTGTACGTTCAAATTCGCGAACATTCGCTCGCTTAAAATAAAGAAATTCAAATTCGGATCCCTGCGATAACAATCGCGTACGTACCCGGAGCGATATTCGACCATTAACTCGTTTAACTCATACGGCTTCTCAAAACCCCACGAGTGCAAATTATTCGGTTCGAATTATTCTCGACTAGCTCGCACCGTCGAAGACCGCTATAATCTCGGACACCCGGAGCGAGCAAAACTCTTCGCGCGAAGGAACACGATACTTTCCGCAGGTCCCGTTCTCACCGGGCCGTTCGCATCGCGCGCGACGTCGCGAAGCGTCCGACGAGCGATCTCGACGACCGCTGGGTGCGGGGCGAGTCCGCTCGGCCGATTTCGCGCGAGAGTCGCGCGCGCGGCGCGAAATCGGCGGGGATCACGGATGATCATCTCGCGGGGCGCCGAGAGTGCGAGAGCGCGCGCCAGTCGGGGGCACGGGAAAAATTGGGTCGATGCGCGGAAGATGGCGGCCGCTGCTGCGTGATGTGCGTGAAGGGGGCTCGTGTGTGCTCGGATTTTGCTCGGGAAAAAACATGAGGGAGCACGATAAGGTGCATTGACACGCGCGAAACCCGACCACTCGTGCGGGGCGGCATGGCACGCGCGTGAAAACGCCGCGCTCTCACGCGGGACTCCTTCCGTCGGCTTCTTCTTCTCTCTCGCGCGCGATCGCGGGGGTGTTATCGTTTGTTTACGATAAGCGGCAGTGAGAAAGCGGACACTTCTTTTTCGGCTTTCGGTTTTGCCCGCGCGAGCGGGGCCAGCTACGCGCTCGCGAAACGCGAAGTGCAAAACTGGGAAAGGGACACGCATAACACTCACATAAATACACACACACAGACACACCACACAAGCAGAGGGCAGAGGAAGAGAGAGAGAGAGAGAGAAAAAACGGAGGATATACGGGGGATTCGACACCGGAGATCAAGTGTTGCCGGACTTCGGCCCGGTGAAGAAGACCCGTAGAGATGCTGAAGCAATTGCAGATGGGGATGAGAGCTTTCCTCTTAATGGCCTCCCGTGTGTGGACCTGCATTTGCTTTCTACTCAAGAAGCAGGTTAGAACCGTAAGTAGGTGCCTCGCGCCTCTATTCGCCTTCTTCAGAGTCCCGACGCGACAGACGACCGCCTCTACCCTGCGCGGATTCCGTCTGTCCGTCCTTCCCCCNCCTTCCCCCCCCCCCTCCCCTCTCTCCTGTACACACCGTTTCCCTCGCACCGAGTTCTCTCCGCTCGCTGCACACGTATTGACATATCTCTGTGTTGCGCTCCGGTAATACCCGCGAGTGGTGCCACGGCGGAGACACTCGAGGCTCCGATGATAAACCGGATGACTTCTATGAGAAACTTCGGAGTTTCCCCGTTTTTCTCATTTCCTTCCTTTCCCACGGGCCGTGTGAAAGTCCGTTTGATGTCATTATTCGATGTCTGTGTGAGACAGACTCCAATTGCAATGCGAGATGAACAGTGTATCCATGGTTCCATGCTGTGATTCGCACGTGTCCACGATGATCCGAACCGTCATGCTGTAATATGTATTGGTGTTGTTTTCCTTTTAATTTAGTAGAATGGAGCCTTGTTATTTTATAGAAATCACCTGATCTCTTCTCGATTGCTGTGTCGCCATCAGAATTGATCTGTAGTTTATCTGTCTAAGCGGCTGTTGCGTGTAAATTTTCCCGTACGCTGGAAATTCACGATATACAAGTGACGTGTCCTTCTTGTAGGTCTCGCAAATGCAGCCAGTCAAATATGAGATCTTCCCACTTTCACCTTTATCTAGGCACAGACTTAGTAAGTACCGATGATGACGTGAAGTTAATTCGCCATATCGCGCCAGATTGTGTGTGTGTGTGTGTGTGTGTGTGTGTGTGTGTGTGTGTGTGTGTGTGTGTGTGCTTAGTATTTGTGTGTAATGCAAGATTGGTTGCAGGTATAGTTAAAAGGAAGGTATTAGTACTGGATTTAGATGAAACATTAATTCATTCTCATCACGATGGAGTGGCGAGGCCGACCGTCAGGCCTGGCACACCTCCGGATTTTGTTCTTAAAGTGACAATAGACAGACATCCAGTTAGGTTTTTTGTTCATAAGAGACCACACGTAGATTTCTTCTTGGACATTGTTAGTCAATGGTAAGTGGTAAGTCGTTAGAGAAGGAGAGAGATAAGTCCGTTTCCGATTAACTTGCATTCTCGCGCTCGCAGACTTTGACACGGAGATAAGATTGCATTAATTGCCTCTCCTGCCATTATCTATACAACAATATTGCGTTTTTAGGTACGAACTCGTAGTCTTCACCGCGTCCATGGAAATATATGGGGCGGCAGTTGC
The DNA here is from genome assembly GCF_001313825.1 of Dinoponera quadriceps. Taxonomy (NCBI): domain Eukaryota; kingdom Metazoa; phylum Arthropoda; class Insecta; order Hymenoptera; family Formicidae; genus Dinoponera; species Dinoponera quadriceps. The sequence continues at coordinate 437,673 of NW_014554884.1, read as the reverse complement.
GGATAAGCTAGACAACAACAGAGGTATTTTAAGGCGCAGGTATTATAGGCAACACTGTACACCAGAAATGGGTTCCTATACCAAGGATCTGTCGGCAATATGCTCAGATCTCTCCTCAGTCTTTATTCTTGATAACAGTCCAGGAGCCTACAGAGCTTATCCAGGTAAGTGTACACGTGAATTTCATTACAATCATCTCCCATGCTCAGGCAGATGCGTTATCTCGGGAGCCACCAATCTCGATCGCGATTTGCACGTGAGAGCGATAAGAAGTAAATAAGTTTTAAATGGCCTTCAGCCCCCCCCTCTACCGTTAAAAAAACCATCTTCCATTCGGCCTTGCGATATTCTTTAACGCCTCCCGTAACGAACCTACCGTATATTCCGCGTTAGTTATCGAATATTGTTTCCTGTAGTCAGAACTTGCTTACAAAGTACCGACGATTACGTGCAGTTGCATATTAATTCACTTGACGAGGACAGTCGGTCGTTAAACATGTTTCTAAAATAGTCGAATATTCTTCTTCATATCGTGTTACGTTACGAGTAACAATAATATCCGCGTTTGTCGCGATATAAATGATAAGCGATAAACCAACTTGTCCTGCGTATTTTTTTATTATTCCAGCCAACCATCGAGTTCGTCACCTTCACACGTCTGTCTCTTCTTACGCCTCGTGAAACCAGTTTTTTTTTTCTTCGGATATCTAACATTAATACTTATAAAACCTGTCTCGAGTGTTTTTCATGTCGCACGCGTCGTTCGCGTTTCAATCTTGTGGAAAAATGAATGAGATGTAATAAAGTTCAATAATTGGCGATAAAGCAAATCGGGAGAACGTGAAACACGGGTCCGATCTTAGCAGTTATATTAGCAGTAAGATGAATGAGGAACGTATCTACGAACAGCTTTTAACGTTGATGCTCGGTAAGCAAGCACTGAATACAGGGACGTACGGATAAGTCTAAATAAAAGCAACCGCCGATACATTCTTCCAGTTGAGTAAGCACGGGTTTACCGTATTCCAATGGTCGACGGTGAAATAATCTCAGCTGTTATCGAGATCTTTTAGTAATTTTTGTAGATCAGGTACTGGTGGTTTCTCACAGGGTAAATTTGATTCCCGACGTCGAGTCGTGTAACTTCTCGCATTGAAGAAAATCAAACAATCCGTATCGAACAATGAACGACCTTTTTTACATAGCTATTGAAAAGTGGAAAGCTTGTAATGATCACGAAATACATGCGCCTGTGTGCTTATTGTTATAATTCACGTTTATTATTATATAATTCAAGTTTAACCGAACATTATTATATTTAGATGATACAACAAATGTGAGGTGAGGGGATGCAGCAGCAAATATTTAAAATATGTTAAAATCAAATCGATCAAAATTAAATTATGGAAATTTTGCAGTATTAATAGTTCCTTGTAATATTTGTCATAACAATTCCGTTCTAAATAAATCACTATCCTGTGCTTTTCATTTGTATAACGTGTTATTAATTTTTTATCCGTATTGTTAATTGATCTTATATCGCTCCCTACTTGTACGTTATTTTAAATGAAAAAAAAAAAGAACATATAAAATATAAGAAAAGAACTTTGTGCGTTTGATTTTCTTGGATGCAGCGTATAAAAAATAATTACGAAGTCGAAATGTGATATTAAAGAGCAATTTCAAAACTATATCTTCTCTCTTTGCTTTGAAGAAGAAATACATGTGATTCAGCGCTGTCAAAGGCGTATATAAAATCGAAGTAAAGAGGTGCCATATGATGATAATGATATGTGTTCTGTTATATATACCATTTTTCCTCTTTGTTTATGCCGTAGATAACGCGATACCCATAAAATCATGGTTCAGCGATGCAGGAGATACTGCTTTATTGAGCTTACTTCCAGTGCTGGATGCTCTTCGCTTCACGCAAGACGTGCGTTCTGTTCTTTCAAGGAATTTACACTTACATCATACTTGGTAGCATAGTTGGGATTGAACGATACGCTAGATATCCTCTAGAGATGGAGCTGCTAACAATTTAGTGTGTCTAGCCTAGAATTATTGTTATCGATAATAGAGCAACATTAGAGGTCGTTGCCCGTATAATGAGACAATGAGGCTCCTTCTCAAGTCCTCGTTTTTCTTTTTCATTCTCGTCGTACGACGAGGAGACATTGCGAAGGGGAGCGGTATTTAGCCAATAATTGCATCAGCACAAAAAGTATCCTAGGATAGTTCTTTACGTTACGTACAGTCCATGTGTGCAAGGAACCGTTGAAATTTCTTTACTTCTTTTTTTCTGTTACATAAGCATTTGCCAAAGACCAAGGTGTGAAAATATAATATAGAGTCGCGCTACCAGCAGAATTTTTTCGTCTTAGATAAGGATTACTTAAAGTTTTTATTTATGTATTTTTTTGCGGCACATCATGGAAAGAAAGAGCGAGCGAACGAACGAACGATAGAGAGGGAGAGAGTGAGTGAGTGCGTGCGTGTGAAAGAAAAGAACGTAACTGAAACGAGATACTTTTGTTACTGTATATTATTCTAGGATATAGAGAAATATATACTAAGTCAAAAAGGACACTTGGCTGTAACTCACTGTATCAGTGAGGCAGTTATCCCGGTATATCTAGTATATATAAAATATATTCATATATAATATATATATAAATATATATAATATATGTGTGTGTACATATACACATATAATTATACATGTGTACATGTATATTATATGTAATATGATATGCAAAACGAGGAAACGGGGTAACGTCCGTTCATCCCCGCGATCTTTTCACGATACGGAACATTACATGTGGGCAACCACGATTTATATTCATTGGTTCTCATTGGCTACGCACTCCAAGCGAGATAATAGCAAGATAACGATTCTACACACAAACACACACGCCTAGTGTACTTTGTTCGTTTTGCAATCATGCATCATGCATCATGGAAAATGCAACAGCAACAATCGGACGTCATACGATTTGTACATATTCCTCAGGATATGCTTGATCGAGTGTGACTGATGTTCGTGTGAATGATAATAAGTAAGACGTAAAATATGGGATTCATTTAAATATCTACATATGTATATATATATACATGCATACGCATGCATTTATATATAAATGTAAAATTTTCTCGTACAATTCTCCTCGAAGAGGACAACACACAAGAAGAAATACACGCCCATGTGCACAAGATTTAACGACGTCGATGATTTATCCTGTGAACGAAGATTTTTTGCCCTTTTTTTCCTTTTTATCGTTTATTTATTGTATATTATAGGATCTTCGCGTACTTTCTCTATTGTACATAACGATCAGTCGTTTGCTCGAGACACGAGAGAGAGAGAGAGAGAGAGAGAGCCATGGGCAATAGATATAGTATTCTAAATGGAAGTAGTTAATCTATTTGTTCAAAAAATCATATCTGTACATACACACACATATACACACATACACGTATATATATATATATATCGGTAGATAGTGCGTCTCTACGGTGTAGAGCTATACCGATTTCTCAGTTCTGCGACAGGATTTAGGATATTCTTTAATACGATACCCCCGTCGTATCGTCGACAATTGATTCCGATTGATTGAGATGTCGATCACTCGTGGTTTCATGACCATCGTCTCCTCCGTGTAATATGTGTATACCTTTATATATTTATTATTTATGTTTATCACTCCACACACGATGGAGATAATTTAATTCCCACGTGCTCTGTAAAGAAGTTCCTTATACGTAGATACACCGTATAAACACTACATCGATTAACAAACAGCTGCAGGATCACACAGCTTGTTGCTGAGCGGTACAGTCGTCTTGAAGGCATTCTTGAAAGCACCGAGCAACCAATAACTTCTATGTTCACCCGATTCGTGGTTTTTATATATGTACAGCGATGATGATACACGAAGAGTATTGAACTAAGTCTTCTAGGAATTAATAACTCTCCGTTTAGATCTTGTACGAAAGGCGTATTTTATTAAAAGTTATAAGTAAGAAAATATACTCCACATTACATTCATCCAATTACATTTATTCTGTCAGATTTATTCGTTATATCGTATTAACAATGTAACAGAAAACGACGTTATCATTGTTCGAAGCCGTTTCTTCTTCTTTCTTTCGATAATATTGGAAACCTCAGAAAGAGGTCTACTCTTTGTACAACGGAATATCGGCTGGTAAATATTGAAATACTTAAGAAGTGACCAATTTCACCGAAAATGCGAGAATGTTTATTGCCACCAATAAAAGGTAATAAAGGTAACACGCGACAAATATTTGTAACCGCAATCCTCCTTTCCAATATATGATAATAACAAGGATCAGAGGGAGAGAACGCGTGCTGCGTTTACACCGATCGTTTGATAAACGTACTGAAATGAATAATAATCATCTGTTCAATTCATCTTGACTCAACGATGCACGTGAATTGTTGTGTTCAATTGGCACGATACATCGTTGAAAGTATGATTGATTGGCACGGATATTAAATAATCAGTGTAAACAAGGCCGGTATGTAGAGGACTATCTTTCACAGAAGTGATTATGGTAGACACGGAATTCCTAAATTTACTCCTTAGCCGGTTCCTCCCGAATCATCTCCAAGGAACTATCGGAATTGTTACTTCCACTTCCGGCATCGTCCTCACGCTCAGTTGCTTTCTCTTGCGTTTCATTCGTGGTATCCAACTGCCACGTTGGGATCGATGTTGGAGCGGTGGGAAACCTCCTACTGTTTTAAACATTTGTCACCGTTAAAATGTAATATCGGACATTGTAACGACAAATAACGGACTGTACAATTAGAGACCAAGTATTTGTAAAAGATTTGGAACTGCGAGCAACTTTTCCTACGCGATTGATTTTGCAGTGCAAAAGAAGTATGTGTGTATGTATAATGCAATCGAGGAACTGTTTATATACTAGAAAAAGGATCGATTCAGGTGCGCGTATAAAAAAGTCAAAAATAGGCGTAAGGAAATAAGCGGCAAAAATTGTGTTTTGAATCTGGAATCGTAGATCATACACTCTGTGAGACCACGTGATTCTCGTTGAAAGAATGATCGCGGCGATAAAGCTCGATTACGTTACTTTTCTAAGCAATTTCGGGTAAAGCTGCATATGTGAGCGTGTGTGAGGTTGTGATTGATCTCCTTGTAAAAAGAATAAACTTAACGTGAGCGAACATACCACCGTATGAGAACAAAACCGCAAATGATGTCTAAAATTAAGCAATCTCATTGTATGGCAATAAATTGCTATTACTGATCTATGTGTGCGCGTTTTAATGTGTATCTGTGTTGTGCATGCTGCTGTAAGATATAATCATAATCCGTGTGTGAGAAGAACGATAGAGAATGGATAAAGATACCTTGACAAGAGCATAGCTTTTAAATTAACTAGATCCACCTTGACTTCTCGCACTGTACTTAAAACAGTTCTATTTTGTTCCTTCATATCGTACACAGTTTCGCACATCTTCAGAACAGAGGCTTTCGTTGGTTCTGCGCATCTTTCTATAGTTTCGTTCAACTCTGAAACCGCATCTTCCACGCTGCGTTTTGGCTTCTTCCGACCGAACAGAAACGGTCTTATGAATTTCTGAAAGATCAGAAACCGCATCATGATATACTTGCAAGTTTTCAAGATATCTTATTAAGTAACAGGAAAATGTTTATCATCTTTTATATTGCGATAGGATACCTTGTAAAACCAATAGATGCAGTATACTGTTGCGCCGATCAAAGCTGCTAAATTAAAAAGTTCCTTGATTTTTTGGTAAACGTTTAACTGACTAATATCGGCCAGATGATATGGATAAACAGCCGGCTGTGGAATTTGTACAGCAGTGTACAGTGATGGAGGTGGTGGCTGATTTTGGAAAACATCGGGTTGTTCGACTGCGGTATCGACGGATGCCAGATCAAAAGCCACCTTGATCTCTTCGTCCGTGAGGCCTTTTTTCTTGAGAAATTGCTGTTTACGATCTATCGGGCTTTGCGATACTTTGGGATTTTTCAGAAATTGTACTGCTGTTTGTACCTTCAATGTAAAAATTTTGAGATTAAACGCCGGCTAATGCATCGTTTATTCCCTGCACTATCGTGTCGTTACATAAACATGCGTTGTAAGCAAGGAAAAAAATTTATAAAGTAATATCGTCGATATTATATATATGCAATATTTAATATAATTTAGTAATGTAATATAAACAATGTAATGTAATAATTCTTACTAAATCCTTCCGTAATGGAAGAGTATTATTATTCGCATCTTGATCCGTCATTCTGACTAATTCGACTATTCGTCTCGTCCTTCTGTGCAATTAATACTTCATTATTTATGCAGAGACCTCATGCACCGAACAGCAAATCACATCTTACTATTCGACAAACACGATCATGAGTTACGTTAGGCAAATACACACAGTTAAGCAATAGAATGTTAGTAAAATATGACTCGGTAAGTCTGAAAGTATAAACCAATCGAAGTCACTCGATGATTCCAGAACCGTTGCGTTCGCTATGCGCCTTGAAAGCGGAAACGTTGAATAGCATTTGTCACGATTTGCCTCTTTCCTTGTTTTCTATGAAGATTTCTGCTATTTCTAAGTGTAAGATCGCATTACTCTACTGAATGTCGACTATGGAACAAGCCTTATCATGACCCATTTCGAGTATCGTACAAAGCTCGCACGTTGTCACTGCCGAAACGTAATTAATATTAATTATCTATCATTCATATCTACTTGTGTATCTTTTACCTAACAATAGATATAGAAAAATAAAAAATTATGAAAAAATATCGCTTTTCTATAACCGTGCATAGCTTAAAACATTGAAAATAAAAGATCAATTATCAATCTTATTATTGTATTTTGAGCTCTCTTTTATTGATAAAAGTGCCCTAAATTTGGCTCCTCAGCCAATCGAGTGGTTTCTAAGCCACTTTTAGAGGCACTTTTATCAAAATTTTCTAATAAAAACCACATTTTTATAATAAAACTTCAGAATATGGGCCATAGTCATTTTGCACCTACTACATTATTAGTAATAACAATATTTAATGATGTTTAATACCTGTATCAGACTACGGATTAGAATAGAAATTAGACTGATATTTGGCCAATCGGAGCAAAATTCACTAAACTTGAGTTTAGTCTGATATAGTCTTTAAGGCTTGTGTCCACTCTGTTAGGGCAGCGTTCAATAACACTACACTGTTAGCAGAACGTATAATTTGCAATTGTTGGGAATTTCCTGACATTGGATTATTTCTGTAGACCTAAAAGAATAATTCAATTTCAGCTCCGAGAACTTCCAACAGTCGCAAATTAAACGTTCTGCTGCACGGGCCAATGGCATTAAATTGGACAAATCAAGACAAAAAGAACTAAGATTTCTTTATCATGACTCGACAATTAATTGTTACTCGATTCTCAGTGTGGTGTTTTGCAGTCGAACGCAGCCTTGTATTTTTTGGACGTTTTATTAAGTCTTGTGTCCACGATGCTACATTTCGGTTCGAGTTGCTAGCCGGACATAAAAGTTTCCAGAAATTACTGCTAAATTACTAACTTTGCTAAGTATTTTCTAGAACTTTTATACTCTACCAACCAACTCGGATCGAGATCTTGCATTATGGACAAGCTTTAATAGATACTCTAGTATCATCCCTTTAGTATTTTTTATAGCAATATTTCCTTTTGTACAGTTGTATAGGAAAGCGCATGAATTTAGCGTTTTTCTTTTTCACCCTTTTTTTTTTTAAATCAACTTCACCAAACTTCTTTTCCGCTCTTGCATCTGCGCGAAAGCGATGATTAGTATTTATACGAGTACGAATGTATACCTACACAGAGATACGGTGCTTCACGTTCTCGCCGCAGGAGATCCTCCAAGTCAAATCTGAATTTGGCTCTTGGCTCCTGTAAATTAGGAATTCTTTTTCTCTTGAAACTAATCAAGCAGCTAGCGGAGAATCATTAAAATTATACAAGGATCATTCAAATATAAACCGGATTTTTTACCTGCGGACTCAGAAAGAGCCGCAAGCGGGCCGGGGTGCTCCAGGCAATCAGGCAGGGATGTATGGAGAGGAGCGATCCCCCGCAACTTTCCTCAGTTGCTGTTCCCTCCTCAGTAACACCACGACTGAACAAAAGGTACCTACGACTGTTGCGCAACGCATTATCATCCAATTTCTCACCAACGAAGGCGTCGATCAGCTGAAATTTTGACCAGACTCCAAGCATATTTTGAAGATGGTACCCTGTCAAGAACCCAAGTGTTTGATTGGCCAAAGAATTTCGCAGTAATGATACTGCGGAAAACGAAAGTCACGAACGTCATCCGCGATCGAGTGTCGCTGATGAGAACATTCGGGTCGTTAATATTCGTCTAATATCTGTTTTTATTCGTTACAATCTTTTACATATTTAACAAAATAGAAATATCTTGTAGTATATAAGAGCACATGAGGTCAGAACGAGTAAAGGTGCCTAGTCTCGTTGCAATTTCGACTCTATTTAATGTACGCACGATGTTTCGCACGATGCGCGTTCGACGGTTTTCGTTCGCAATACCAGCTCATATAAGTCTCTTAATACAATATCAAGCTCATATTTTTTTTTCAATGAACGACATCTCAATTCCATTATCTTGCACGTATCGAAGTACTCGGTCGTACTCCTGCGCTTTTCGGTGTATCTTTTACACCTTATGTAATATAAAATTGTATTGTGTATATATGTATAATTTCAACTTCCTTTTTTTTTGTTATCATTTTTAATACAAGCGAGCGTATAATAAGTTTTACGAACTTCCAAGCTTCAAACGATTAAATTAACGCATTAATATGTAAAATTCGGGCGTCATCGTCGATTACGCTCAGGCAATGAACGTTAAGATTGCAGGTGGCATCGTTTAATTGCCTTACAAAACTGGCCGGTTCATTGAGTGAGATTCTAACGAACAGCACGCTCGTTCGCACAACAATTTACGTACGTTTCTTCCGACGAAGTTAGGAGCCCTTAATAACCGTTTGGTTATTTTTCATTGAATTTCGATTACGACAGAACCGAAATGTATCACGAGACATCCGACATACATAATTACATTACATAATCATTTTCTCTAATTTTATATAATCATTTTTCCCCAAGGAAGATCTGAGATATACATACTACCGTGATCAAAGAGTATCCGAACTTTATTTTTAAAAATCAAAATAATTCAATCATCAAAATTCTTATAGCCTCATTCAAAGTAATCCCCATTGCTTACAACGCATATGTACCAACAACGTTTGAGCCAGTCCTGGAAACATCGCTCATACGCGGCAGACGGTATGGCCTTCAGTTCACGCAGCATTTTTCTTTTATGTTCTTAATCGATTTGAAACGCCGTCCGCGAAGTGGTTTTTTCAGTAGGGGGAACAGGAAAAAGTCGCAGGGGGCCATGTCTGGTGAATACGGTGCTTGCGGAGCGACATTCGTTGAGTTTTTTGTCAGAAATTCACGCACAAGTGCCGAGGCAAGCGATGATGTATTATCGTGATACAAAATCCACGAGTTGCTTTCCCACAATTCCGGCCGTTTTCTACGGATTACTCCGCACAAACGCCTCATGACGGACAAGTAGTATTCTCCATTGACTTTTTCACCAATTGGAAGGAATTCCTGGCGCACAACACCGCGATGATCGAAGAAAACCGTGAGCCTGACCTTGACTTTAGACTGCAAACGATAAGCTCTCCTCGATGTTGCTTTATTTTTCAAGCGCCATTCCGATGATCGTTGCTTTGTTTCGACGTCGCACTGGTAAACCAATGTTTCGTCACCAGTTATGATCCGGTTCGTGTATGCGCTGTCTTTGGATACCACAGAAATCATCTCAGACGACACCAACACTCGATTCCTTTTCTGGAGAAAATTCAGGTTTTTCGGAATCAAGCGCGACGCGTTCCATGTCCAGTACATTGGACAAAATGTGGCTGACACGATCCAAATGATATTCCAACTTCATCTGCTATCTCTCGCACAGTGAATCGACTATTTTCGAGCACCAATTCTTTCACTTTCTCAACGTGAGCGTCATCCGTTGACGTTGATGGTCTTCCAGAGCGTGGATCGTCTTCAACAGATTCTCGGCCTTCTTGAAACTTCTTAAACCACTCAAACCGACTTGTTTTCGATTAACAATCACCGCCATAAGATTTTTGCAACATTTTGAATGCGTTTGTGAACGAAATTTTGTTTGCGACACAAAATTTCAAACAAATTCTTTGTTCCATATTTTTCGACATCGTAAAAATCTTCATTGACATAAACAACTGTCACTCTCAAACGACTTGAAGGAACGCCGTGGTTTTTTTTTTCATCAAATGTGAAGGACACGTGTACCAACTTACGAAAGCAAACGGATTTGATTTACAGTTTTCCCGCGATTTTTTTTTTAATAAAGTTCAGGTACTTTTTGATCACAGTAGTATACACACATATACTAACATCCTGGAAACATATTGTAATACAGCTTAATTGGACTCGAGTAATGTTTTCATTTTATTTCATTAAATGCACTTAAAAAGCAAGAAATTTAATTTGTCTTTTGTAAAAAAAACTTTGCTCTATCTAAATATATGTCTAAGAATAAGTTTAAAGTAACTTAAGTTCTCTGCATCATGTAACTTCTTTTGTTCCACAAAATTTAAATGTGTTCTTCAGTGACTTTTATTATAAACGTTTTAATCTCTTAGAAGAATAGAAAAATAATAGATAAGCAATTTAATTTTTAATATACAAATTACTTGAAAAATTCGCTCTTTACTCACTTGTTTTTAAATACTGACTCTTTTATCTTTTCAAGAATAAAATTCACTTTCCTATTTCTGACAGCTAAATCGTTCCTATGTCTCTTATTATACTGTTATATGTGAAAAAAATCGGTAAAAATATAATAAAAAAAAAAACTACTGTTTACACCATGTACTGTCATTCGACCTCCGCCACGACCGATTACCATGGAAGCCCGCGTGCGGTGGTTTACAATCGTGATCATGTGCGCTCCTAACTTTATCAGGAAAAAAAAAAGACACGTGCAAACTGTTGTACGAACAAATATACTGTGTCCGAGTGTCCCAATATAGATCCCGCATTAGAGATTCGTTAATTTAAGAGACAAGTAGAAAAAAAATGAAAATATCACGCACATCAATGCTCACCTGGTTCTAACTGATCTTAACGTCATGCTATGAACATTAATACTCCCGGCGTTGGAATCGCGTCTTCCGGACGTTCCGCCAAAATCGTCCAGCTCGTCTCTCAGGCACGTGATGTAACGTATTATGCTTTAGCTGCCTCCGAGCGTCAACTTAAATAGACGTATTCGATTGAGTACCAACGCGAGGGATCAAACGACGACGACGACGACGATGACCGAGTCGATGATCGACGCGGATCGATTGAATTTGTAAAAGTTAATTTCTAAGGTTTCAATGCCGCCAACAATCTTGCCTTGTATTTATACGGCACCGATGTAGTTGAATTGCACACCTCTTAATATGGAAGCACGACTCGTGTTAACGTGTCCTTTTCTAACGGGTGTAAACGCGAGCGTCCCGAGGCGAACATGCTTCACACTGCCGAGGATCCTGCACGGTATCGTGTTGTGGAGAGAATCGCGTCAGCCTTTTATGCAAAAGCACAATAAATATTTTTACAAAGACGTGCAAAAGATTATATCAAATTTCGTGCAAAGAGATTAATCGTAGACGTATAGAGAACGACAGTATAGGTAATCATATACTGTCTGAACATATGCGTGCATCCTCCGTTACAAGATCTAACTCAGATACGCGAGGAACTGCGTATCTCGCAGACACTCCCTCGCGGAGAATTATACTCCCAGACTGTACAGGTTTCAGATCAAGCTCGATACATCCGTTCGCGGAATTGCAGCGTCGCAAAGATACATGTCCCACCGTGCAAATGCAACCCGTGGACGCTATAAGGCGATCTGCTTTTTTTTCTTATCTCCTATGACGTCCCAAGTAAGCTTTACAGTTCGGACAATTGTGATGGACGTCCATGCACTCGTCGATGCAACAAGGAATTAAGCAGCAGCCCAGCCAGCATCTGGTACAAAGGAAAGGAACTTGTCATCCACGAATACACGTGTGTGTGTATAAAACAATGTGCGATCTGAATGTTCCTCCAGTAATTACCCCAGTAACGCTATAATGACTCCAGAGATGTAAGCGACCATGCCGGGCTCCGTTTTGGTCGACGTGTCGATCTCAGCGTGGCAATGCGGACAGATTGTATGCGTGGGTCCCGGCCCAAGGGGTACAATCGTTGTAACTATAGTGGGCCCATTTGCATCTACGATAAAATAACAATGTAATTCACGACACACCTTCATTCGTTAGTGGCTGCACTCAGCAGAAAAAGTATATTAACACGTTCACGCCGGGGTCGATTTTCATGTTTTTCGCTGTGAGGCGGCGCTCGAATTCATGCTGCGCTTCATCTGGCGGCGCCATTCAAATTTCAATTATTTAAATTTTCAACTATACGGCAATTTTTTCCAGTTACTAAACGAACTATATTTTTGATGGTGAGCGATGTCTAAACGAATGTTCAAGCGTGACCCACCGGTGATGCACGCCGCCCGATGGCTCAGTATCGTGTGACCCACCGGTGATGCACGCCGCCAGATGGGACAGTCGAGCGTGACCCACCGGTGATGCACCCCGTCGTGAACGTGTTAATAAGCTTTGCTCTGCGCTGCCAGCAACTTTGTATGTCATCAACTCTTGTAAGATTTTCTGCTGAACGGCACTCAGTGGTTTAATTTTTCCAACATGCTTATTAAGTGGTTGCTATTTTTTCCAGCATACTATTAATACACTGGACCACTTAGTAAACATTAAGCGACATAAATTGCCAAGTGTCATTCAGCCGGTGTCATTTCAATAGAAAATCTTGCAACGGTTGCTAAGCGCTCACTAAGCTGCTTCTTCTGCTGAATGATAGTATCAATAATTGATAACCAATGATTAATTATTAATTGATGCGAACATTTCTAAGGCAGAACATATGTAAAAATACTTGCGTCCGACACTTGAGTAACTTACATGTCTGTGCAGGTGTAAACGGGCTAGCGGGCGGAACACCTCCTACGGTCTGGGAATAAGCTGGTGGTGCATATGGGGGTGGTTCGTAAGGCGGTGGTGGTCCGTTTTTATGCATGACGAGCAGGAGACTTCTCTACCTGGTATTAACAGAACGTTACACACACGCACACACATGAATATTCCACTTCCACCCAGAAATTCCTCAATGTCACCATCAATTTAACTAATTTAACAGTATGCACGGAAGATGCAGCGACACATTGCGCAATAATAATAATACATCACGACGTGTGCTGACGGAAATCGGAAAGACCTCGGCTCATTTGAGCTCGGAATCACATGAGAACGATATCGATCGCTGAAGCAGGTAACGCGTTAACGTGTCGTTTAGCATTATCAGTCATTCCGACAGGCTGCGCAGTCGTAAAAACAGTTTAGTCATCATAGGTACAATTAGATTGCAGAGTCAGCAATCGAGCTTACAACGACGTCGCGTTATTTCCGCGCGTCCGAGCGTAGCCTCGATCGCGAGGGAGGAAGCGAGCGAGAGGATCGCAGGGACGATCGCGGGCGACCAAGGGGGCTCGTCGCCGACGAAACATGCGGCTGTCCCATTGCCCAAGGCCGCTGGCCGAATATGCGCGAGCCGATTCACTTCAACGCGGATCCCGCCCGAGTGACATCCCCGCCCTGTTTGCTCGCGAACAGGCACGATACTGTTTAACTGGCGTTATGTCATAATTACTCACCGTCGTTGTAGACACGAGCAAATCGATCCGCCTTTAATTATCAGGCTCCGATGACCGTTTCAAATCCTTAACACATACACACACACACGCACGTGGCTCACTGCCAGTATGTTCTCCAGTCGCTCGTAACTCCGCGTAAACAATGGGAGATATCGCGAGGCGCGGTAGTGTAGGCGTGTGTATGTCGCGAGTGTCGCTGGTTTTCACAAAACTTCCACGGAGGTTTAACCCCAATTCACATCGCCGCGATCGCGGATGAGAGAATCACACGACCCGTTCTCACCGAGTGAATAGTAAAAGTTGCATTCACCGGTGAAACAAGTTCCCCCTCCTTTTCTCGTCTTTTGTATCCTCTTTTTAAATATGTAAATAATATAATTATCCTTAATTATGTACCTTGTGTCGAAGCACAGTTCGTCGTTCTTTCCTCTACTCCTTTTTCTTCCACTTGCAAATTCTTGTACTTAATATAATATCCTAAAGAAATCGAAATTTATTCCATCAGTCGTTGTGTTTCGTACAAATTTTCTTTTCCTTGTCTAAATTTATGTAGATTTATAAATTTACATTTAAATTTTTCATTATTGATAATATATAAAAAATGTATATGATAAATAATATGTTTTAAATATGTATATATTACACATGTAGTTAGCGAATTTCTCAATTTTGTAAAGAAAGTTTATAAAGAAAGAAAGAGTTTCTTAAAAAGGATAAGTCACGGTTTACAATAGATGTTTTAAGTTTTAAGCCTTAAGAAATTGACCAATTACAGTCGAATGTGAGGAGAATAATCGACTATAATTAGTCTATTTCTTAAGGTTTGGAGCGTAAATTCCCATTAGACCCTGCTTAATGATATTAAAATTATACCATATTTCTACCTTGTTTGAAGCCTCGAAGCTTGCCACCATCTTTCACAGGATGCATTCAGAAATCTTACTCGATGGGTAAGACAGCATTTAATTGGCCAATCAAGATAGAAAGAGCAGAAATTTCTTTATCGTGATTGGTTAATAATCGCTACTCCATCCGTCGAGTAGGATTTCTGAAAGCATCCATTCAAAATGTTTTTCAACGTGCAACCAGAAGTTCGATTGTGTACCTCAAAATAGTGAAAATGATAAAAGTGAGCAAATTTACTAGATCCTGACCAATGAAATTATAAATATTCTAGTAAGCTCCTGCATTTTTTCTCACTAAGTTTGAAAATACACAATCGACATCCAGATTTGTTTCATCGATTAGATGATTATCTCAAATAACACGCAGCTAATGAAACGGCTTCCTTGCTGGAGACACCCGAAGAGTCGAGGCAGTAGTATGTCTCAACGGCAGGTCGAGCGGACAATTTATTTCTCAAGTGACGCAAACACAACGATGGGGCAGTGAACCCATTTTCTTTTTTCAGTTATATGATCAAACTCCCCTCAATTTTCATAAAGTTTCTCTTTTCTTGCAAAGATTAAACATGCATCTGCTTCGTTCTCAATACATAGAAGCTGCAAGTAAACACAATGGAACACACATACACAACACGCACTAGATTTCCAAATAAATAAAATTGTAATTGTAAAAAGAAGTTTAAGTACTCGTCATCTCCTCGGTTTTAAATAATTACAAAATCAAGGAATACACATCATTTTCGCGTGTGCGCAATCGCTCTCTTCAAAATCCGTCACATGTCTTAATATGCTTGCATCAAATCTCGTTATTATTATTTGAGTTGTCGCTGCGTTAGGTGAAAATATCTGGAAATAATATCCCGGAGAATCTAAAGTTAGATCAAATACAGAATATCCGCGACACGATGTCCACGATATTTTACTTTAAAAGAAATATATTGCATGTTGCTTTAAAAAATTATATATATGTATATATATATATATATATATATATATATATATGACTTTTTGGGTATACTGATAACCACTAAAATAAAAAATATTTAAATTATATTTATATATATTATCACTGTATGTGTGTGTATGTGTGCTGTGTGTAGCTTGGCAATAATAATAATAATAATATTAATAAGAGTAGTAGTATTAATAATAATAACTTATTATCGATCGATATTGATTTGAAGATTTCTTTTTTCATTATAGAGAAACGCGTTCACCGGGACACACTTCGCGTGCGACAGCCTCGACGATTCGAATCGCGCCAATATTTCCTTTACACTACTACTGTTATTAGCACAAACAACTCCAACGGATTGACCATTCACATATGAATTAGACAAAGTTAAGAAGCAATTTTAATAACGCTATAATCCAGAATTACATCGATATCCAGAAAAAATGATCGAATGCCCGGGGCACCTTCACTACTGTGCGACGGGCCGTATGTGTCTGAGCGCGCGACCTTTTGACAGTCTGATTTAATTTACCTTTTTTTTTCCTTCAACGCTTTTCATTCTGAAACCATTACAGCCTTGACTGATTTTTGTATATGCCAAGGATTTTCTCTTGTCTCGAAATGTTCTCAGTAATCTGGCGTTAACGGATGTCACAGTAGTGGTGGGACACCCTGTGTGTGTATATATATATATACATATATATATGTATATTTATATATCTATATATATATACCGCATCTGTCGCCACTCTCGTCAGCCGTTGTGTCGTTACATAACTCGTTGTTGGCTCGTGTAATAATTATGACTTGCGAAAACACCTTCGTTCGAAAGCAGTACAGACGGGGATGTGTAGGATATAATCTATCATGTATACCATGTACTCGTGAAATATCGGCAATTTATTAGGATCAAAAGAACTTTAGCATATCCAAACTCTTTTAAATCTGTGAAGAATTAAGTCACGATTGCCGTCGAGAGTGTAATTGAACGTTATGTACAAACGATTATTAATAGTCCTTATTGTAATAGATTACATAGTTTTGCTTGTTTTTCTCTCTGTATATACGTCAGTCTTGAATTGCTTTTGCCAGAAAACACTATTTCTGCTGTGTGTGTGTGTGTGTGTGTGTGTGTATCTCATGTGGCGTTTGTACTACGTATATGTATGTGTATGTGTTTATAGAGAGTCCCTCTATGAATATGTAGAAAAAGAATACGCGATCGAGCTCACATAATAAAGCTTTATCTGCAAAAGTGTAATCAACGCATTGCCCAATTCTCACAAAGCGTTGCCTCCTTACTCGACTTTACTTTAAAATATCTGCAAACCACTCTCTCATGCATGTCTAGAGTAAAATCAAGAGCGAAATATCTACATACATCGGAGGAATGTGTATCCGTATCGTGATTAATTTTACAATAACAAATTCGCTCCATGTCTATGATGGCTCCAACGATTATTATGTGATTATCCTTTTCCCACACACGTATTCTCTCTCTCTCTCTTTCTCTCTCTCTCTCTCCAGCACGCATTTCATTGATTACCCGCATCTATTCAAGTTTGTTTGTTATTTGTTCGTTCGTTCGTTCGTTCGTTCGTTCATTCGTTGTGTGTGTATGTGTGTGTGTGTGTGTGTGTGTGTGTGTGTGTGTGTGTGTGTGTGTGTGTGTGTGTGTGTGTGTGTGTGTGTGTGTGTGTGTGTGTGTGTGTGTGTGTGTGTGTGTGTGTGTGTGTGTGTGTGTGTGTGTGTGTGTGTGTGTGTGTGTGTGTGTGTGTGTGTGTGTGTGTGTGTGTGTGTGTGTGTGTGTGTGTGTGTGTGTGTGTGTGTGTGTGTGTGTGTGTGTGTGTGTGTGTGTGTGTGTGTGTGTGTGTGTGTGTGTGTGTGTGTGTGTGTGTGTGTGTGTGTGTGTGTGTGTGTGTGTGTGTGTGTGTGTGTGTGTGTGTGTGTGTGTGTGTGTGTGTGTGTGTGTGTGTGTGTGTGTGTGTGTGTGTGTGTGTGTGTGTGTGTGTGTGTGTGTGTGTGTGTGTGTGTGTGTGTGTGTGTGTGTGTGTGTGTGTGTGTGTGTGTGTGTGTGTGTGTGTGTGTGTGTGTGTGTGTGTGTGTGTGTGTGTGTGTGTGTGTGTGTGTGTGTGTGTGTGTGTGTGTGTGTGTGTGTGTGTGTGTGTGTGTGTGTGTGTGTGTGTGTGTGTGTGTGTGTGTGTGATGCCGAAACAAAAGTTGTAAAACACTATATATACCTATATAGAAACGGCTCGTTTCTTTGATTTTGCGTCTTAACACTGAGACTGCATATACCATAAATAGAAATGAAAAATCCAAAGGAAAAATCTGCATAAAAGGTAATCTATACCGTTACCGCTCCTCTCCTTATGTACCCACCAACGCTTTGCATTCCGCATTTCCACGATTTTACATTTCAGTCTCTTACGCTACTACTTTCTTCTCTTTATACCTCTCGCATTCGATCGCACAGTCGTCAATGATGATGTTTTATCAATTATAGCAATAGTAATAATAATAATAATAATAATAATAATAATAATAATAATAATATAATAATAATAATTCCGAGAATAAATCTCAATAACAATAATACAAATAATATGTAGTCATAATATTATTATATAATAATACACCTTAAAAACGTATGTACAATTTACCTACCCATGTTTTAAGTATCAATAAGATTCTGCTACGAGTACTATAGATGAGAAGTGGAATAAGTTGCTTTAAATAATTACTTTTTACAAAATTACATTACAAAGTGGGCATATTGAAAAATCTGAGCGAGTTATCTATCTACCTAACTAACTATCCACATGTACAGCTGCTAGAATTAGATTTACGCGGTGGCTTTTAATTACAGCTAGAGACTACCGGGAAAGTATATGTTTCTTCCTTTTTTTTACGTTATGCATAATTATTGCCATTGCAAAACAGAATCTTTGATAAATCGAGATGTTCTACCAAAACGGCTCGAATGCGACCCGTACACACATTTATGTACATACATGTACATGCCAACACATGTATGCATGTACATATCAGTTGTACATCACGCACGCGTATTCACACGATCCACGAAAAGTTTGCTCTCGCGCTCAATAATATATACACACACACACAGATATATATATATATATATATATATATATATATATATATATATATATATATATATATATATATATATATATATATANTGTGTGTGTGTGTGTGTGTGTGTGTGTGTGTGTGTGTGTGTGTGTACATGTATATATAAATAAAATCATATGATCGCGCATAATCTACATAAATAATTTAGTAACAATGCTGTGTGCTCTTTGAGATATGTATCGCCGAAGACTTGACCGCATCATCGATACGAAAATAAAAGACACACACAGTTCATACCCCGTGACGCGGGTCCGCGATATTCACATAGAATAAAAAAAAGAAAAAAAGACCACAGAAAGAAACAATTCGACTTCGGTTTCCTTCTGAAGGGAAAAGAACGTCTTCGATAAAACGCACCGGGTACGCACAGTCACTGTGATGATACTAACTACTAACTCTCTCTCTCCCTCTCTCTCTCTCTCTCTCTCTCACTGCTTAACATACTTTACTAAAGGAGGGTCACGAGCCTAAGATGCTGCGAACCGCCTGGTCCAGTGCAGTGTCCTTCGAGTCACCGGGCTGCGACGCGTTGCCGCCGGCGCCGGCGCCGCTGCTACTGTTGCCGCCGCCGCCGGACAGCGTGTTCGCGGGACGTTTCTTAAGATTAAGGATGCTGTCGATAGCGGACTGCACTTGCGCGGTGATGTCGTCGTGCTCGTTGCCGGCGTTCCCGCTGCTGTCGTTGCTCGCGTGAACGGTGCCCGGACACTGCGTCTGCGAATGCAGAGCCAGCCCGTCCAAGCTGTCGGTGTCCTCCAAGAGGTCCCGCTCGAGATCGGTCGCGCTGCTCCAACGCTTCTCGAAGCTCGGAGCGGACTCCGGCTGCTCGCAGCTGTCCTTCATCACCGCGTTCGAGGCGGCCCCGGTCACGACACTCGCGTTAGCGACACTGCCGCGGCACTCGCCGTTCGCTCGTGTTCTCTCGATCTTGGACGACTTCGCGCCGGCCACCACCGCACCACTGTTATTACCGGCACCGCTGTTATTACCGTTTTTACACTTCAACGTGTCCGCGGTGGACGGGTACACGCCCAGTTCCTTCTGGATCTCCAGCCACTCGTCGTAATCGCCGCTGGTGCTGCTCGACGTCTTGATCGACGGCTTGCATTCCATCTCGTCGCTCGGGAAGTCGTCCTCCAGCTCGCGCTTCACAGAGACGCTCACCAAAGGCGGTGACGTCGCTAATCGGTCCTCCTCCATGAGGCCGGGCTCGACTTTTGGCACCAACGGCTTCTCTTCCTTCTTAAACTCTTCTGCAATGCCGAGACACGAGATATTCAAAATGCTACATTCTCTCATGTGGTACTTGTAAATTCTATGTATATGTATACACTATATTTAATATATATTCCTGCAATTTTATTGCTTTCAAAACAATTGTGTGTGTGTGTGTGTGTGTGTGTGTGTGTGTGTGTGTGTGTGTGTGTGTGCGTGTGCGTGCGTGCGTGCGTGCGCGCGTGCAATTACCATTAACTTTCGCTTCTTGCTCTCGTAACCTGTTGAGGATATTTTGCTCTTCCGCTACGAATGTCCTGTCGATCATCATTAGTTCCGATGTCTTCACCTCACGCTGTAATTTAATTTCCAAGACTTTAGCGATACTGTTAATTAATTATATATATATATATATGAGAAACAGAGAGAACTTGATTTATTAATAAAATAAATTTATAACATACAAAGAACAGAACAGTAATAAAGTTAATAATATTAATCAATTTATATATGAATATCATGAATGTATTCGAATTTATATATAATTTATGTATTCATTTATATATATAAATATTTTTTGTCAATAAAATTTATATATAATGTAATTTATATATGAATATTCGTTGAAAATGTCTCGTGTGTGAGCAAATTATACGGAGAAATTCCCAAGAGAATTGAACACGCGAGAAATTGTGCGTCTTCGCTAAATTAACTGGCAATTGTTATTATCATCATATTTGTACCGTGCTTTCCATCAGCAGGAGATACGTGTATTTATTCATCATGGCGTTGAATTTGCTCAGCAAGTGCTTGGCGGTCTCCTCGAATATCTCGTCCGCGTAATCCAGGTCCTTGCGGCTGAGTACCTGCTCGTTCATACAATGATACCTTACCAAACGCTTGCAGGCGTCGCCCTTACTTAAGAACGGTGTGTTCATGTCGGGATTCGTCGCGCCATTTTGATCCATCTTCAGCTGCTGATCCATCCTGCAGGGCAAAGACAACGAGGACGAATTAAGCAACGGATGTCGAGCGGCAAGTCCCCACAGTTCGACGATTCGACACATCACGCAACTCGGACTCATTGTAAGCTCATTGTAGACGATAATACACTAAGGTGATCTGGAGGGTACGTACAAGTCGCCGCGATTCAATTGCCTATTGCAAATCGGACTAGTCGCCGGTCGCTTTACGCCCTGCCTCGGGCTTATCAGGGGGCTGCTGCTGGGACTGACGAGCTGCTTCGTCGCGTTCCCGCCGGTGTTCACCGGGCTCTGGATCCTCTGCTGCGTCCCCTTGCTCATCATTCTGGGCGAGGTTACCTGACTCGCGGGCGAGCTGGTCTGCACCTGGACCTGAATGGGCGACGGGAGCTCCTGTTTCGCGGGACTAGGTGTAGCCTGCATGCTGGCTTTGATGTCCAACGGGTCGGTCTGGCACTGCGTGGACTGTTGCTGCAGGCCCGTCGGCTGCTGCGTCTGCACCGACGACGCCAACTGTTGCTGCTGCTGTGCGTTGCTCTGTAGCTGCGGGGCCGCTGTCGCGGAGATCGGCGGCGAGAATATCTGCATGTTTGTCGCGGAGGACGGATTCAATATTTGATTTCCGTGGTTCTGGTAGAACTTGTGCGGCTGTTGCTGCTGCTGCTGATGCTGCTGCTTAGTGTGCGTCTGGTGTATGCTCTGCGTCGCCGTGTTCATCATGGCCGGCTGCCCTGCCGCGCTCGGCGGCACCTGTAATGCACGCGACTATGAGACGTCGCGCGATTAGTCGGCACTTAACGATAGCCGCGGTGTACAAAAATATATATATTAGGCGTACAAATTAATTCGGTGCCTTTCCATCTAATGTCCTATGGCTCGAGCTCAGATTTTCATTTCTTTCCCGTCCTGTACGGCGATTTGAAAGTGCCAGCCTTGGGCTTTAAGAAGCACTATAACAGTCGGCGGGCTTGTCGATATAAACCTCAGAAAAAAATAGCACGATGTTATTCGGAAAGAAGCATCTGAGGTATCCTTTTTGCACTCCTTGAATAAAATGCTACTCGGTCTATGATTTGTTCCGCTTTGGGTGAAGGTGCTGTGACCCGTAAAACTTGTAAAAACACCTTTTACCGGCGATGAAACCAGGCAGGTGATTTTGCCGCCGCGATAACGCGCGGTCTTACACTGCAAAAGGGACAAAGGATCTCATCAGGCTGGGAAATTCTCCCTCACACGGCTCATTCGCCAGATCTAGCCTCGTCGGATTACCACCTATTTCGGTCGTTTCAACATCATCTGGCGGATACGGCATTTTAAAACATCCGACGAGGCCCGAAAGAGCACCGATGACTTTATTGAGTCAAAAGCCGCCAAGTTTTTTTTTCCCGCGAGGGCACTCGTCAGCTGCCCTGATTGATGGGATGAAGTCATAGAAAACAATGGAAATGATGGCGAACTTATTAAACTTGTATTTGACTTTTTGCGAGTAAACCTTGAATATCACGAGAAAGGGCACCGAATTAATTTGTACACCTAATATAAAACAGAAAGGTGGAGTAATCTCGTTGCAAGAAAAAAAGAGAGAGAGAGAGAAATGTCGCCCGCTTACCGTGATGTTATTGTTAGTGTAACTGTGATTCAAGTTACTCGGTACCGACACCGCAGCGGGATTCAGACTCTGAGACGTGACCGGTATAGCAGCAGCGGTAGTCTGAGTCTGAGTTTGCACTGCCGACGTTTGGTTCTTAAATGAATTTTGCAGGTGCACGCCCGACGCGACGGTCGAGGCCGCGTTTACATTGAAACTCGTCTCAGAAGCCTGCGCACGGAACAAACGAATGCCTCTTTAGAATAGACAAGTTCGCTGAGTTAAGAGTTCGTATATATTTTGTCATTGCAGCAGCTTGCGTTGCAAGTCATTATTCTCGCATTCTCCGTGTGTTTGATTGTGTTTAAACTGAGACATCAGTAAGAGAAAGAGAGAGAAAGAAAGACGTGCCGTCGTAAACCACCGTCGACGGATACTCACTCTGTTGACAGAATGCGTGGTGGTGCTGAGGACCTTCCCGCTGGCTATTATCTTGGTCTGCTCCTCGTACAGCTTCGACAGCACCGCCGGATCGCACTGACCGCCGCTGGACTTGCGCGACTGCAGGGCTTGGATCTGCAGCTGAATGTTCTTCAGCATCTGCTGCTTCTGAGCGGGCAGCTGAATAGTCTGCACTCTTTGTACCATTTGTCCGTTCGAAGGCACCGACACGTGACCACCGGCGGCTGATGTGACCAGGGGACCATTGGAAATGATCTGAGCTGACTCGCTCTTCACAGGATTTGTACTACTCTGCGACGACACCGCGATGTTAGGCTTGTTCAGATGGTCGATCTTCTGAAGATTGGACGCACTGGTGCCCATCGTTGGCCGGGTAACCGTGACCGTCTTCGACGCCTGTAAGGTGAAGGTACAGTTGCGAGATCGTGGCGGAGAAACGTTCAAAGGCGTGTTGCATTACGACCCTTTGCGAACATGACGTATCGGAGCGCGTGCATATTGCTTGCTCAACGCGAAGAAGATCATTGATCAAGGAGCCGCATATATTCGAACGGCTCGAAAAACTCGCGTTTTGAAACTTTGAATTTTTCTGCTGACCGCGTCATTGACTTGATGAAGATGTCCTTCTGACGGATGATTCTTCATACTTTTATTTATACATTACACCAGGCCCGAAAGTTTACATGTAACGCTGTTATTACTGCTCCCGTGAAACTATCCTCCGCGTGCACGTGGAGAATCTTGAAATGTCAAGCGTATCCTTTATTCCCCCAATTGACTCAACCCGGATTTGATTTTTACTAACGATAAGATGAAGATGATGACAATTTACGTTTATATCTACAGGAAGTGTAGAAGCAACGACTATTGCGATATCACAATAGTAAAGTGCAGTTATGACGCATGAATATTCAGAAATCATTCAATCGTGGGATCTCGCACGACAAAAAATCACGCGACACGTGCTTTAGATAAGATCTCATGTCCGCAAAGGGTGACAGAATTTCTCAGAGATTCCAGCAATCGAGATAATATTTGTAATAATTAGTGTGTAACTGAGATTTCGGTTTTGATTACGGTTCGATCAAAAATATGGGTTTCAGTTCAGCTTCGACCGAAATTGAAAAAAAAGTTTCGACGTAAAGCGGAACTAATCTAGTCGCAACGCATCGGTCAGAGCCGGTACGGTGATTGCCGCGAATCACAAAAACTTTCCCTTCTCCACCGTAAGACGTGTTTCATTTCATACAAATATATCTAACCAAAAATTATCATTTAATTATGATTATTAATACTTTTCGATATAACTAAAGTACGAATGTAATCATAAATATGTAGAAACTTGTATAATCATAAGTTTTCAAAAAGTCTCTTTTTGATATGTTTATAAAGACTATTATATATTTTATAGCTCTCGTTTTTCGTACCTATTATTGAAGCAACCAAAATCTTCAACGTTATGTTTAACAAAATTTCGTGAAATATCACACGCGTAATTAAATAAAGTATCATTATAAATATATGTTTTCATCGTGAAGTTCATTTTTCATCCTTTCTTCTGCAAAACTGAAGATAATTTCGATTTCGGCCTTTGGCCAAGATTGAAAAAGAACGGAATATTCATTTTCAGTTTCGGCCGAAACTGGAAAGAGCGGTTTCGATCGGTCACTAACGATAACCCACTTCGAATCGCACAGAAAGGATGGACAGAGAGACGAGAGAAAGACGGGGTCGCATACGTACTTGGGACGCGACGCTCTGAGTGCTGGTGGCGACCTTCCTCTTCACGACCTTCGTTTTCTTTGGTTGATTACTGTTACCTAAGTTCCTAATTTGTTGCTGATTCAGGTTGTCAATGAATTGACTAGGGAAGCTAGAATTTTGTATCTGTATGTGATGCGGCATCTGCGACGGCGCGGCCTGCACCACGATGTTCTGGATGTTGTTCTGGATCGTCGGGGCGCCGCCGGAACTGTTGACGATAATCTGGCTGGTCGGGGTGTTGATCTGGACGCCCTGCAGATTCTGGTTGCTCGCGTCCGGCTCGCCGATCACGATCTTCTGCGTCTGATTCTGACTCGGCGTCTGGCTCGACTGATTCAGCTGGCCGGCCAAGAACTGCTGCAGCAGCTGCTGGCTGATCACCTGCATCTGCCCGTTCGCGTTTGCGATCAGCAGCTGATCGTTGGGGTTCAGGTTGCTGAGCGCGTTGAGAATCTCCGGCGAGATCTTGGGCGCGTTGTTCAGTATATTATTCGCCGCCGAGTTCAGCATGCTCGCGCCGCCTGCCGTCTCCGCCTTCTGAGATTCGTTCGGCTGCTGGCTCGCGCTGTTGGACGTCGGCCCGGTCGTGATCAGTATGTTCTGATTCGGCGGCGTGTTGGTACCCTGCTGCACCATGTTGGCAGCCTGCGAGTTGTTCTGCGACTCGAAGTGATGCGCGTTCACGGAGGAGAAGGTGTTGGCCGACACTACCTTCTGCTGCTGCGCGTTGTGCAGAACGGCCGACGTGTTCTGCTGTTGTTGCTGCAGGCTGGTCATGACGTTCTGCGGCGCGTGGCCGACCATGTCGCCGATGCCCGACTGCAGGCTCGGCTCGATGCCCGACACGCCGCCGCCGGCCGTGTTCTGCTGCAGCACGTTGATCGTGTTCTGCTGGATGCTCGAGTGCTGCAGCACGTTCATGGTGTCGTGCTGCAGGGTGTTGCAGGAGGTCTGCTGCTGCTGCAGCATGTTCATGGAATTGTGATGGATGTTCGAGCCGGAGCTCTGCAGGTTCTGCTCGAAGATCTGCTGCACGTTCTGTGTCTGCACGGTCTGCGCGGTGATCTGCTGCTGATTGTGCTGGGCGAACATCGGCGAGTCCTGCTGCAGCGCGGTCATGCTCTCCTGCTGGCCCGTCTGCTGGAGATTCTGATTTACCTTCGACATGTGATCGGTCTGCATCGTCGTCGAGCTGACCACGGAGGGCAGCGTCTTCTGCACGTGAGCGTGCTGCTGCGACTGCTTGTTGCCCAGCGGTGTCTGCCGCACGTTCGTGGTGATGCAAGCGTTCGTGAGTCGCACCTGACTAGACTTCTGCAGAGAGACGTTGGAATTGGCCTGATTGGAGCTCGCTTGGCTCACACTGGCCATCCGGGGGCCTTGAATGGCGAACGTGGCGGCGCCGGGCGACGGCTTCACGGACGACATCACGTCCGAGACGGTCATCGAGGCGTTCAACGACTGGATGTTCTTGCCCTGCATCAGGCTCGGCACATTGCCCTTCGACGTCTGGATCTCCAGGGAACCGAGATTGTTCTGCACGCAGATGCCCGGTAACGAGTTGGCCGTCTCCTGCGGAACACCCGTGCTCTTCTGCTGCTGCTGATTGATCGGCTTCGAGCATATCTGGCCGTGATGCGGACTAGTGGCGCAAGTGACGTTCTGCGAGCACGTGGAGCTGACGGTGTTGGTGGACGACTTGGCGTACTTCTGCCGCTGCGGGCCGGCGCTCTGCGTGGACTGCGGCGGCGCGGTGGTGGACGTCTGCCCGAAGAGCTGCGAGATGATCTGCGAGTTCTGCCCGCCGCCCTGGGTGAGAGATCGTATGAGGGCCTGCGCGGTCGCCTGGTCCATCTCGGGTTGATTCGGCTCCGGGGTGTGATGCAGCACCACCTTGCCGTCCTCGCCGACCGACAGTCGCAGGTGCCCCGAGATCGTGTTCTGCACGGGCATTTGCAGCTGGGCGACCAGCTGACTGTTGAACGCCTGCGACACGGAGGCTGCTTGCGTGGTGTTCGTTGTATTCGATGCAGGTACTTGGGTTAGACTCTGAGTGGAGCTAGCGGGGACCGTCCCTTGGGACGGCAGCTGGCCCAGGGATATCACGGCGTTCGACTCGCTCTGCGGGGTTTGACAAGGTACCTCCGCTTCGGCCGTCAGGTCAGTATCAAAAATATCATCGTCGTCCCCGATACCGGATATCTTCATAATACTGGCAAGATCCAACTTGGGCGGCTCGTCGTCTTTCCGCTTAGCCTTCTTCTTCTTCTTCGCCTTCTTCTTCGGGGGCGGCAACAGGCTCTGGTCCACGACGGTTTGCGTGCACGAGGCGTTGCCCGTGGCGTTGCCGGCGGACGTGACCTGCGAGATCTGCGGCTGGGGGCTCGGCACCATCGCATTCTGGATCACGATGGAACTGCCCGTACCTGAATTGGCTGCGGGGCATATGAAAAAAAGAGAAGGTGCAAAATGCCGGTCGAACTTCCAATTGCGCCTGCATCAACATCATATGCGACCACTGTGGCACGTAACGACTTTTCTTTCGTAGACTTACATGGCGCTGGACTAGACGGGGTGTGTCTGATCACCGGGGAGGCAGCTGGGGGAAATCCGTTAGGCACGGCGAAAAATGTGGGCGCAAGCCCCTGCAGTTGCATACCCTGAGCTGTGACCACCCTCACTAACTGCTGCTGCGTCAGCTGTAATTAAAGTGGTATATTTCATCGATCTCTCTCTCTCTCTCTCTTGTCCCTCGCGTTAAACGTTTATCTTATCATTCATAATCCGGGAAACCTTCTCATTCGAATCGCTAGACAAGTATGCGTACTGCGCTCCGATGTTCACTGCTGACACTGAAAATCTACGGCACACGGCAACATAAACTATAAATTTCTAACGCTGGCAGTGAATTTCGCAACGCTGCTTATAGTTATCTATCCTATAGTATTTTATGCGAAATATATGCAATTTTAATTTAATAAGAGAAAAATTCTCAATTGGATAATTCTC
>NW_014554884.1:399631-409544 GCF_001313825.1 Dinoponera quadriceps | reverse complement strand
GGGGGGGGGGGGGGGGGGGGGGGTTCGCGCGTTAATTTCTACGGAACAGTGCGTCGTGATTGCGCCTCGATATTTTTACGGAAATTTAGTAAGCGATGTGTGAATGTATGGAGATGCGACGGATGAATGAACGAATGAATGAGACCGTCACCTGTGTAGTGTGTGTTTGTTGCTGGGCGTTTGCCGGCGTCCTTAGTATGAGCTGAACGCCACCTGGCTGCTGCTGTACAATAACAGGTCCAGTCGACGGCAACACCTATGTACCAAATGTGAGAAATATATGAAGCACAAAGCGGCTCTTTCGCCGAGATATATATAGGAATGCACGCGGGCAAGCGGTGGAAATAGATATACAGCGTATCTCGTATAAATATATAGCGTGACGTATACGTTTTCTACGTAATTACAATAACGCACATGCGGATGATGGGGATACAGAGTGGGGCAATCGTTATTACCACTTTGAATATCTTCGAATTACGGCAATAGGTGAGAATTTTATCTAACAGAAATCGCATTGAATTACCGATGGTCGTCATTTCGAACACCTTCTGTAAGTGTGAACTTCTTTTACCTTCGTATAGTCGTCAATGAAAGATATCTGATTTTCTGAAGATGTTCACGGCGATAGTTATTGCCTCATCTGAATCTGAATGATAATCGAGCATGAAAGAGGACACAAGTCTTTCTAATAACCTGATTCAGTAGCAGACCCTGTGCTGTCGGTATCATTGTTGCCGTGGTAGGACTTGGCTGTGGCCCGGCGAGAACCAGTTGCGGCTGGGTTTGCTGCGTTACCTTCAACAGAAGAAACACACAGTGTTTGATGCAGAATCTGTCTAATAAGAATGTGACCGACGTTAACTTTGAAATTATCTATCGCAAAGAATAAAAATAAAATTACATATGTACCACACGATCAGTACTACAACGATTTTGTATCGATAAATCGTTCAATCACCGATGTTGTCACTTATCGCCTGACACCTTCCAGACATAAGTACTGTCCACCAATTTTACAGCGTTACTCCCGAGATAAAGACCGTCATATTGAACGAATCTGTTTCATCGTGTGTACACTTTTTTCCACGCAACGTTATCTTCATTAACGCCCAGACATTTTCAATCAGAACTTACGTCTGATGACTGTGACGGCCAGACTTAGTGTTTGACGACGTTACTCTCTTACTTCCATCGAAAGCAAGGACGACTCCAATGTTTTGGAGTTGTTCTCTTGAAGAATCCAATCCTGACCTTAACTTCGAAATCACTCTTCTCGACAGATGGTATATCAATGCTCTCTATGCTCTATCTATCTATCTCTCTCTTTCTGCCAAATATTGACCATCTTCCTGGCATTCAAATTCAGCGCTGGTAGTCTCCGTGCGCTTCCTCCGCACTCATTTGAAACAAAAGACTAACGACAACTGTCTCAAAACTGATATTAATCGCTATGTGATTCGATCCACTCTACACTCCGGCACTCTTTAAACACATCGTTCTTTAGCGAAAGTCGGACAACGACCGGGACCCTCGGTATAATACGTCGTCGGATAAGAGCCCTTCTACCTGCTCGTTCAAAAATTTTCGATGTAACGGTTTTCGAACAGAAGTTTGCCTGGTCACGTTCTTATCAGACACAATGTGAGAATGTCGCAACGGGACGACGACCCAGCCAGTTCCGTTGAGACGAGAGGGTTAAGAAGCAAAAAAAACTGTACCTGATTAGTGATAGTAGTCGTGGTGCGCTGTGGTTTCTGCTGGGAAGTGGCGACCTGCTGATTCGGCGGTTTCGGCAAGATCTGCTGCGGTTGCTTGGCAGTCTTCGGGGGCGTCGCTATTTGTATCTGCTGGTTCCCGAACAGATGCCTGGTCACCAATTGAGTCGGAGTCGACTGGTAACCCTGCGGTGTACCATGAATTATTTGCAACACCTGCATACCTTGTTGCAGTATGGGCGTATTAGGCCTAACCTGGAACACACACACGCACACGAAAGGCGCATTATTAGCGGACGTGCCGCACCAAATCTCCGTCTGCTACCGTTCAGAAGCAGAAGAGTGCGACAATCCAACGTGAGCAACGTAAGCACGATTCGAATAGAAGCACGCTTCTTTTTCGAGAAAGAGAGTAATTAGTGAGAGTGCGTGTGAAATGCCCTTACCACAGGTGGACCAGGACTACCTCCGGGTGCCGGGCTCCTATTGTTGAGAGAGTTATTCCCGCTCAAGAGATGCGGACTTTTAGCGGGGGGATACGGGCTAAGTACAGGGCTCTGTATTTGGCTCATCGGGCTCTGCATGGGACTTTGCATTTGTATGTTAAAGTTATTGTTCGAGGTCGACGTCCCGACCGGGCTCGGACTGTTCCTATTCGACTGTATGGAGTTGGACGCCGGGCTTCTGAGCAACAGCCGATTCGGGCTGGGGCTCGGCGTGGGCGGCGCTATATTCGACGCCGGGCTCTTGAGGGGCATCGAGAACGGGCTACCCGGCGAACTAATGTTCTGGCTCTGGATATTCTGCATGGACTTAACGGTATTCATGGTACTGACCACGTTCGACGGCTGTGTCGTGCCGGTTAGCGTTACCGACGAGCTCAAGCCGGGGTTAATCCCCTGTGGATACTGTCGCTGCGGCTGAAACCCCGTCGACTGGGAGGAACTCAAAGAAGAAACGTGACTCAATGACATGGTAGTCTCGTTCGGCGCGCTAATATGCTGCACGTTCGACGTCGATATATTGGACAAGTTAGAGTGCATTGTTGCGAGGTGCGGTATGTTCGTGGTGAGATTCACGTTCGAAGCGTGATTGTTCACATTCGCTGTGGTTGTATGGATCGACTCGCTGGGGGTGCTGGTGAACACGCTCGGGCTCGTCAGAGTGGCCGCGCTCGAGATCTGCGAGATCGTCGAGGCGCTCGGGTTGGGATGCTGCGATATGGCGGAGCTCGGTACATGCGCTAGATTCGATGATCCGACAATGTGCGGTGCGACAGTCTGAATGCTCTGTATCGTTTGGAATGGGAACTGCGTGTTACTGGAGTTCAGTGTGGTCGGCGTCAGACCGGCGGTCGCCAGGGCGTTCGCCGGCCGGCTGAGGCCCTGATTTAAACCGGAATTAATGCTGGTGCTGGTCAAACTTGCATTCGGATTGATAGCGGGCAAACCCGACACGCCGGAATTCGCGGCGCTCAAATTCGTGTTCAGCGTCGTGAGATTTTGATTGATACTCGGGGAGCTCAGGTTCGCCAGATTTGGACTCACGCCGGAGAGTCCGGTGCTCACCCCGGACAAACCGGAATTGATATTAGTCGAGTTCAACGTGTTGCTTATCCCGGTACTTATCCCAGCGTTTATGCTACTCAAATCCTGTCCCAGGTTGGACAGGCCGTTGTTAATATTGTTCGAACCGATGTTGGAATTGATAGCGTTCAACTGATTCAGGCTGGGATTTATCGTCGCCAGCCCCGTGTTTATGCTCGGCAAGCCCAAATTCAGCAGAGGATTCGTCGTGGTGATAACATTGGAGGTGAGAGATGTAAGACTGGTATTTAGAAGTGACAGTGGCAATCCCATATTAAGGCCCACCCCAAAAGTGGGGGTGGCCGGGGGTAGGCCCATACCAGTCCCCGAGGGATTTATGGTACTCTGATTTAATTGATTCAACTGATTTACGTAGACTATGTGATTCCCAGTCGTCGATCCATTCCCTTGGTCTTGCGGCTGCAAGAGAGAAAGCATTAGCAACACTTCATCTCCGGTATGAACCGGTATATCGCGCTAGAAATGATCGTCTACGAGAAAGAAAGAGAGAGAGAGAGAGAAAGCAACTCACAGTATTCGATGTCTGTTGCAAAGCAAATGTTAGTGACTGACCGCTGGTATTCTGGGCCTGTAGCTGTAGTTGCTGCAGCTAAAGCAAGATCAAGTCGGGTATGAGATTGCTTGTCAACTTACTTAGTCTCGTGTACGAGCGTATCAGGCATTTCAATGAATTCTTACTTGTTGCTGGGTCAAAACGGCAACTGAACTATTACGACGTGCATTCGGGGAAGTTGTAGAGGATACTGAGTCCCCAAGGAGAGGGCGTGACTGAGGCTGCTGCATGCCCACGCAGCCCCTCTTTACTACGGGCAGCGTCTAGCTACCTTTCCAGCTTATTTTGTTCTTTCCACTAAACTTTCCTATCGATGTGAAATTACATCTCATTCATCA
Organism: Dinoponera quadriceps; assembly: GCF_001313825.1. NCBI lineage: Eukaryota > Metazoa > Arthropoda > Insecta > Hymenoptera > Formicidae > Dinoponera > Dinoponera quadriceps. Next base: position 405,328 of record NW_014554884.1, on the reverse strand, counting down.
CATACTCGTGGGAAATAAATAAGTATACACTTATACATGTATACACACTTAAATATACTCATGTATACGCATATATATATATATATATATATATACTTATGCATCGTGCATATTATTTGTAACTTTCAAAATAATGTTACCTGATAAATCACAAAAATCACATTTGTCGAGATTAATAGATACTAACAGACGGATAGTCAAGACATATTTTTATAAAGAAATGCTTCTTCAATGTTAGAAAAAATTTCAAACACATTTTGAGAACCGATATCAGTATTGGTACACAGAAATCTTAATTCGCATGTCTCTAGTCAAGTTAAAAACTTTATAATTAATATCAAAGTTACTCTACTATACTAAGTTACTGTAATTGTAACAATACACGTGTGTGCCTGTGTGTGTATACTGAATATCATTAATGAAGAAATTATATTTACCAAAGTTTGGATAAAAGCAGTGTTTGCGTTTCGGCGCCACTCAACGCGTCTGCGACCTACGTCTCCTGTTCCTGTCATGCATATAATTTCGTGTTTCTCCTAACACTCAGACAGCACTCTCTCTCTCTTTCTCTCACGACTCCTCAAAGTACCTGTATCCACTTTTCTACCGTGAAGGTGTGCGTCGCTCTTCTAAAGTTCATGCGAAAATGCTAATTGCGCCTGGTCGTTACACACATCGCTCTGTTGCGCACAGAAAGTAGTTCCTGCCCGGACTACTTTATCCATTGAAGAATAACTGCTCAATCTCATTGTGCACATATCCTGACTTATATCTAAAGTACACTTGTCGCAAGATCCCACCCATTTATAAATGTAGCAAAGTTACACTTGTCCATGACAGTACATCCAGGTGTGCACACAGAAATGAATACGCAGAGTGTCACCTTGTCTAAGGTAAGGTATCTCGCTCGCATTATCCGTATTATCCCAGATCCAGGAAGTAACTCGTAAACATTCTTGTAAATGCTCGTCAACCGCGTCTAATGCGTAATGTCAGCACAGCATACCTTAGCACGTGCGACATCCATCGGGACAACGACTTCCCCGTAAAAGCGTCCCTAATGTCGTTACACTCACTAACACTTGCGCTTGCACCGTACACCCGTCGCTCGACTCTGCCCTGTAAAAAGGAAACGTAGAGTCAGTTGATTAGTCGATACCCGTAGACCCGAGCCGCTCGACGCGGGAGTCAACGTGAGCCGCTTCTCACAGACTCTGCAGCGATTAAACCGACGGTATAAACTGTATGTAAAAAAAATCGTCTCTCCTACGAGGGGAATACGCGCGAGACGAAGGAGACGGTGCGACGTGTCACGTGTGATCGAGCGCGGCCGAGCGGCCGGGGCACGTCGGTCCCGAATTGGCGCGCCAATTCCGCGGGACCGGGCGAGGATCCCGGCGAAACGGTCGGGCCTTCGCACGAGAATTCGACAGCTGGAAGGCATCTTTTGAGGTTATAACTGGCGCGCCTGTGTGCAAGCATACGTGCCACACAAGCCACCAACACGCGTACGGGGTAGAGTCTCTCTCTCTCTCTCTCTCTCTCTCACACACACCTCACTCTCACTTACGAGTGCAGCGAGCAGCGGCGCGCGGTTGCACACAACAAAAGCCCAACTGACAAGGCGTAAACAAAAGAAAACGCGAGGATCCGGGGGAAATTTCACGGTCCGAGGGGCCGGGCGGGCTCACGGACCGCGCCGCGACACGTGTGTCGCGTATCGACGCGCATAAATGCGCGTAGCGTCGCGACGAAAAATTGTCAATATTACCTCGGCGAACGCGGTTTTCGCCACCCCGTGTTTTCCTCCTGGGAATTTTCGGCCGCGCGCGGTACTCTCGCCGCGTGTACCCGGGTCTCGCCGCGGCCGGACAGCACCTCGCCGTAACGACAACAATCGCACACGGAGCACGCGCGACGCTATATCCTGCTGAGAATAATAAACTTTTTCAGTTACACGACACAGTTCCATGTACGCGTTACACTATTCGGTGGCAACGGCCATCATGTATTTTGTCAAGGCTGCCATTAGCGCAGGCGGGTTTATAAAATCCCAGCCACCGCCAACATTGGCGACACCTCGGCACCTTTAGTTTAGGGCGCCGTAACTTTTTGCGAGCGGCGTGACTCCCGCGCGCGCGCCGATTGGCCGCCGGTTAGCGCATAACCAATCGTAATATAATCGCGATTTATATACCGTTTCATTGAAGCTCGTCGACGATAAGAATCGGACTTAAGAGTGGTGGTCGTGAAAGCGTGCTGCTGAGAAAAACATTTAAAAAATTAACAAATCGTAGGAAACGATTTTTGAAACTTGAACTTTTTATATCCAGCCATTGAAAATCTCACTGAGTGAGAAGCGATGTAAATAATTCGAGAAAAATGATATTCTGATTTTTTCCCACGACTTTTTTCGTTCGTTACATTTATTAATTAGACGTGCGAGTCACCTTTCGATTAGACGTATCTTCGGAACGATCAAATTTCTCGCAACACGCGTTTACGACGCGCGTCCCGATGCTATCATTACGATTTAGGAATTTTTGCATCAATTTTACTACGAGTCTAGATACTAAACGATACGTGACGTAGCTCTCAGTGTCCCTACAATTAAAAGGAGACAGAGCCATCTCTCTGGTTATCTCTCTAGAATCGCTTATCTATGCGAGAGGTTTGTTCCTTGTAACTGTGGTTTCTGAACAATCTTGCGATACTATTTCATTTGCTTTTTTCTCTCTCCCTCTCTCTTCCACCGAGTGTCAAGTGTGTGGTACTGCTTCGCTTTAACTACAAACAGTGCAACCTGATGCAGCTATAGAGAACAGACTCAAGGATTACGTGGGAGACACACGCGCGTTCCGATATCGGTAAAATTCTGTGTATCTAAACCAAGGGTGAGTCCCCTTGGCCGAGGAGAGAGAGAGAGAGTTGTCAATCACACAGAGGTTAGGTTAGATTTGGTGCTCACAGATTATCAATATTAGAGAATATTTTTCTGCTAAATCGAAAGATACCACCTAGTTTTTATTCGTTTGCTTAAATAAGAAAAATCTCAGGTGTTCGATGTAATTCTCAATAGCAACTGCTAGAAATGTTATCAACGATTGTGAAAGAACATCAGAGCAAGCAAGCACTAAGGAAAGAGAGACAAGGTAAATTGGATAAATTGCATTTAACTCTTTTTTATACTGAAAATACATATTCGTTAAGATTTACGACTAATTCAACAGAACAAAAGCGAAAAGAAGCTGTCCAGGCTGCGAGCAACTTGACTCAAGCTCTTGTCGATCATTTGAATGTTGGGTAAGTTTAATTATTTGAGTTTTAATATGATTTTTTTTATATGTGTACAATAATCTGAGAAAATTATGAAACCTTTGATATTTATAGGGTGGCTCAAGCATATTTAAATCAGAAAAAACTAGATGCAGAAGCTAAGCAACTACAGCACAGTGCGACCAATTTTGCCAAACAAACACAGCTATGGTTGAATTTAGTAGAATCCTTTTCGAGCTCTTTGAAAGAAATTGGGGATGCAGAGAATTGGGCACGCAGTATAGAAGGAGATATGAGGACAATAGCTACTGCCTTGGAATATTCATATAAAGGTACAAAACTTAGTAATGTTGTGACGTATCTTTATATGTATAATAAAACAACTTAAATGTGGTGTCATTTTTAGCTACGCAAGAAAATCAAAGTGTTGGCAATGTTTAAAAAAGCAACGCCGTATGAAATATAGTTATGTAAGAATTTTGTAATAATTTTGTGGTATGAAGGAGTTTGTGTTAACATATGAAGTCACTGTAATTTAAGTTATATTTAAAGGAGAAAATATTTGTACATAATTTTTCATAGGATTAATGCCATATTCTAATTAAAATAACCACTATATTGTAATATTGTTAAATACATTTATCTTTTATTTCCACAGTGTTATATTTATTCTTCAGAAAAGAGAGAGAGAGAGACATTGCGGTATTTAGCTCTTGTTACAGAACAATCATCTCGTAATGTTTTATTTCTGCATTTTATAAGTCTTCGCTACGCCGCTGAAATAGTGCAATAAGTTAAAGTGAAAAAACATATATTTGTCTCGCTTCAACTTATTACACTAGTTGAGCGGTGCAGCGAAAACGAACAGACCTCATGTTTAATATCTTATCATTCTGCGCCATCCATATTGGATTTAAGGTTAGGTTAAGAATTATGGCAGCCGGTCCGATAGCAGAACGTAACCAAGGTATATCTTAATGTTTTAATTTAAATAATTGGCTATCTTTAATTATTTTTATGATTTTATCTCAGAGTTATTTTTCAAAACAAGATTTGACTAGCACTCTCATCTATTTTCACATGAAAAGATGAGTTAGTCATCTCATTGAGGTTAGACACACTGTAAGGCATCTAATAAAATCTGTCTTTTTTTCAAATTTATATACATATTTACTCGTAGGTTAAACTTTACTTATGTACTTATTGTCTATATTTATAACCTTTCAGATGCGACGATATATGTTGGAGGTTTGGATGACAAAGTTACAGAATCCCTTATGTGGGAACTGTTCGTCCAATCAGGGCCTGTTGGTATGTATATTTATGTGTCGTTCACTTATACAAATAATATGCAAGTGTATATTTCTTAATAATCTCTAATTTTCCATTGAGATACATTTAAATCGCATGAGACACAAAGATATCTTGAGGTCAAAATATAAGTGACTTTTTCTTTCAGTGAATGTACACATGCCGAAAGATAGAGTGACCCAAATGCATCAGGGATACGGCTTTGTCGAGTTCATGGGCGAAGAAGACGCGGATTATGCCATCAAAATCATGAACATGATCAAGCTCTACGGCAAACCCATTCGAGTGAACAAAGCCAGCGCTCACCAGAAAAATCTGGACGTGGGGGCGAATATATTCATCGGAAATCTGGACCCGGAAGTGGACGAGAAATTGCTATACGACACATTCAGCGCATTCGGTGTGATTTTGCAGACTCCTAAGGTACGTATCATCAGTCTCAGTGTAAACTATTAAAAACAAATCGCAAAAAGAAATGATTCACTAATTTGGCTTTTGGCATTATAGATAATGAGGGATCCCGAGACTGGCAACTCGAAGGGCTTTGCCTTCATCAACTTCGCCTCGTTCGACGCGTCAGACGCGAGCATCGAGGCGATGAACGGCCAGTACTTGTGCAACCGACCGATCTCGGTGTCGTACGCGTTCAAACGAGACGCCAAGGGTGAGAGGCACGGTAGCGCCGCGGAGCGACTTCTGGCCGCGCAGAACCCTCTCAGCCAGGCGGACAGGCCGCATCAGCTCTTCGCGGACGCGCCGCCGCTGGCTCCGCCGCCAATGCCGAATTCGAACGCGACCGTGCACCAGTCGGCTCATCATCCCCAGCACCACGTCATGCACCACGGCATGGTAGTGCCGCCGCCGCCACCCCCGTCGACCCCGGGACCGCCGATGGGCCATCCGCCTCCGCCTCCGGTGCCGCCGCCGCCGTCGGGCGGTTTCCCGCCGGCGAACATCCCCCCGCCGCCTCTTCCCCCGATGTCCATGGCCGCGCATCCTCCGTTACCGCCGGGGATGCCGCCGCCGTTGCCACCGATGCCGGTGCCGACGTCGCAGGCGCAGGCGACCTCCAGGATGATGGCGCCGCCGCCGCCGCACTGGGCCGTCGGC